>NC_086017.1:125313560-125616590 GCF_029281585.2 Gorilla gorilla gorilla | reverse complement strand
TTTGACACACAGTAGGAACTTGGTGTAAATTTGATCTATTTAAATACCCTCATAAAAAGATTGCTTTAGTTAATTTAGTTAAATGAAAATGCAGTTCAAAAATCTAAAACTAACTTAATCCTTTGGAAAATGACAATAAAAGCAAAAGCTACCTAAGGATTTCTTACTGAAATGGTCAAATAATTTGGGCTTCATGCAAATGAATAGCAGGAATACCACTCTACTTCAAAGAGTAGACAAAGGGAATTAACTTGGAAAACTCTTAGGTGACCCCTATTTTGAATCTTATTAATTGGAAGCATTTTAAAGCTCAAAAGGCTGTTATTGCTAGTTACAGTGGTAGCTACATATGGAAAATGGCTGCAGAAATTCACAATACAAAAATAGTCCATTGCTAAATGCAAAATTCTGTTAATGTCACAAACAGTGGGACGTGAAACACAAATGAATTGTGATGACAGTTGAGTACCAAGCTGCCTATTTTTTCCCCCTCAGAGCTGCCCATATTTGGCTTTATATTTTCCTCAGTCCTGATTTAACCCATAAATATTTGTATTTTCTGCAGCTAGCCTCACCTTGGATCGTACTACTTAAGCATTTTCTTCCTAAGTGTTTCTCAATTCCTAGGAATTCTGCTTTACTGCTTTTCTTCCTACAGATAAGCATTTTTAAATATTTCTTTACCTATTGCTTTAGAGTCAGATTTTGAATCTTTTTTCACCTACAGTCCGATGAGGCTCAATGTTGCTCTTTACCCTCCCATTTCTCCTCAGTGTTTAAAGTGTAACCTGCAGGCTAGGGCCTATTTCTTCTCCGTGTTGCTTTGACTTGGTACTTGCTGTCATCCTGATCATCTGCATTTATTTGCTACCATCATTTTTTAAAAACTGGTTTTTTAAATGTCACTCTTATCCTTTATGATAGAAGGTCTTTATGATCCTGGATTTGGGGAGCAAGACTTATTTTATGAACCCACTAAAGCTCTCTTATAAATGCAGCAGTTCCACATAACCATAAGCTAGCTTGACCTTTGGGAAATGTCATTAAAAAATCTCTAAAGAGTATTGCTAAAATGACCAAATTATTTAGGCTTAATAGATTTTGTAGCATGGATACCAGACCTACTCACAGAGCAACAGTCCTGGCTGAATATATTTTATCTGGGTTTTACTGCATGTGGTGATTTGGCTGCCATTTATTGAGTGACCTCTCTGTTTCAAGCATTTTACATTTAATTCTTAAAACAATTTTGTGAGATGGGTACCATTATCTTCATTTAATACGTAAGAAAATCTTGACCTAGAGAGGCTAAATGACTTGTTAAAAGGTGGAAATGGGATACAAACCAAAGTTTCTAAGACTAACGTTCATCCTTTCTCCATTTCCACATGCTTGTGCCTGGTTATATATTTACATTATTGGTAATGGGAAAGAAGTTTATAGTATAATTCACTTGGAGGCATAGCCAATTTATTCCTTCCTTCCTTCCTTCCTTCCTTCCTTCCTTCCTTCCTTCCTTCCTTCCTTCCTTCCTTCCTTTTCTTTCTTTCTTTCTTTGACCGAGTCCCGGACTGTCGCCTGGGTTGGAGTGGAGTGGTGCGATCTCAGCTCACTGCAAGCTCCGCCTCCTGGGTTCAAGTGATTCTCTTGCCTCTGCCTCCCAAGTAGCCGGGATTACAGGTATCCACCGCCACACCCAGCTAATTTTTTGTATTTTTAGTAGCGACGGGGTTTCACTATGTTGTCCAGGCTGTTCTCAAATTCCTGACCTCGTGATCCGCCCACCTTGGCCTCCCAAAGTTCATGGATTACAGGCTTGAGCCACCGCACCCGGCTGCCAATTTCTTTAAAACAAAGCGATGGTGAGATTTTGCCATGTTGTCATGTTATAGAACTATGAATCCAAGGCTATAGATTCACTAGATCTCCAGTAGCAAAAGGTACATAAGTATAGGCAACATCCTTTGATTTTCCCTTTGGTTTTGGAGGACATGTTATTGTCAGTTTTGAAGAAACTACAACTTAATATGTGTGGCTTATGTGCTAGGCATTCCTGACTTCTCATCGAGTGCCTCCTGTGACTTGTCCTACCTTTTCCTCCAAAACTAAAATCTAATTATTCTTAACAAACGTATCCTGTAGGCCTTTTTCCCACCAAGTTTTCTGAAGAATTGTTTTTATTATAATTATTTAGTGCTTTATTAAAGTGGGCAATTAAAGCATTTTAAATGCCTCCATCATCAATCCATATGTTTCTCTTATGAGGCATTAACACCACTTTACTTTTATACAGCACTTTGCAGTTTACAGCTTGAAACATGTATACCCCAAAAATAGCACATTGCCTTTTCATCAGAATAGGGATATCTAATTTAACAATAGTCGCCACATACAGTGAAGCAGTGAGAAGACTGGCCTTCAAACCAGTACTCTTCATTTTCTACGGAAGTGCCCAAGCCTGGCTTTCCTCTTTGCCTTTATGCAGTTGGACCATTGAGTTCACCAGATTGCACCCCAAACTCCATTATTTTGCTTTGAGCAAGAACTGACAGTTAGTGTAGACTAGTTAGTAACTTTGCCACAACAGGTTTACTTTTACTTTATTTGTGTCAGAACCTCTAAAAGGATCTCGTGAAAATTTCCTGGAATTTAGAGTGAAATTTTAGCTAGAAAGAAAGAGAAAGAGAAAGAGAGAGAGAGAAAGAGGAAGCTACAACAAAACCAAAAGAAAGAAAGAGAGAGAGAGAGAGAGAGAGAGAAAGAAAAGAAAGAAAGAAAGAAAAGAAAGAAAGAAAGAAAGAAAGAAAGAAAGAAAGAAAGAAAGAAAGAAAGAAAGAAAGAGAAAGAAAGAAGCTACAACAAAACCCCAGAACCATCTTTTTTCAAATAGTCCCTTGAAAAGAAAACTATAAAAAATTTATGTTAAGATTCTGGGTCTTTGAATTACTCGTCATGAGCGCTTTTCCTGGGCAATATCTCCCATGTTCACCCTTCCTCTGGTCACATTGAATGTTCAATTTCCTTTTCTCACTCTGACAGTTACCAATGTTGATATGTCTTCATTATTATTTATTACTTTAAATTTAAAGCAGAGTAGTTTTTTTCTCACTTTTTGAAAATTCAATAAGTTTTATTGTGTATGTATCAAAAGTCACTATATAACTGTGCTCCCAATCTTGTTTTTTAAACAAATGAATATTGCTGTATTTTAAAAATATGAATGTCATTTTATTTTATTTTATTAAGACAGAATCTTGCTCTGTCACCCAGGCTGGAGTGCAGTGGCTCAGTCTTTGCTCACTGCAACCTCCATCTCCTGGGTTCAAGCAATTCTCCTGCCTCAGCCTCCCGAACTGGGATTACAGGTGTGTACCACCATGCCTGGCTAATTTTTTATATTTTTAGTAGAGACAGGGTTTCACCATGTTGGCCAGGCTGGTCTCGAGCTCCTGACCTTAGGTGATCTGCCTGCCTCAGCCTCTCAAAGTGCTGGGACTACAGGCATAAGCCACTGTGCCTGGCCAAAAATATGAATACATTTGGCTATTTCCACCCTTTCTGTTAATCCCAAGGATCTTCAACTTTTATTCTTCTCTTTAAGATAGTGAGTCCTGGAAATAAAAGTGAAAATGAACAGTTCTAAAAGGTTAGTATTTTAAAAATTATAGTTTGCCATTCTCAGGTTTATTCAAAATTGACTTTCTGATATAACTATATGTTTTTACAAATATAAGCATTACCTAGGTAGTGAAACATATTCACAGAGAGTTATTTTCAAAAATATAGAGAAAAATTTCACATGTATATGTCCCATTCCCTCCCCACTCCTTCCTGAGTTGTTGACATGAGAAAATATCTTTCCAACAGTGGGGTATCATCTGCTTGGTGAATTTTAACGTTTGCATGAGATGGTGTTCATGTTTGTGAAAAATATCGAAGACTTCTGACCTCTTTCTTTTTAACTGCACATGGCTCAATCTAATAAATTTTCAGTATAGATTCTGATATGGTTATAATCCCAATCATACCACATTTAAAAGCTATATTCCTGACTGTGTTTCTCTGCTAGCATGACGCCACAAAGAAAATGAAACCAACCCAAACAAAACCCTCCTTATAACAGAAAGTAAAATGAAGCTTGTAACGACTGTTTCGAAAAATGGTTTGAACAGTGAGGAACAACCAATTTTTCAAACACTGTTGTAGCCGTTTCAAGCTGTAGTGTGGATAGTGTATGCAAGAAATCAATAAAGGGAAGAGATCTCTCTCTGACACAGATGAAACCTGAAAATACTGTTAAGACCAATTCTCCCTCCATGCATCTGTTACTGCATTCCACTAAAAGGTGTTGGGAAAAAAATCAGCCAAATTCTACTAGAACGAAGCATCCAGACAAGTGACTCTTCAAATAATTAAAAAACAAACAAACAAACAAACAAAAAACAAACAAAAAAAACACACTACAGTAGAAAAAGGGGAATGGGGGAAAAAAGATTAAGCACTTAACATGTTGAGTATATACCCAAAGCAGAAAACTCAGTGAGTGAAAAACTTGTCCTTCAAAAGAAGATACTTTCTGTCCTTCACCAGTAACACAGAATTGATAGTCTGATAATAGAAGCCTTTTAAGTAGGTGTGGTGGGAAGAACACTGTCTTCCCAAAGGCTTCAGTAGGTATTCAATTGCCCAGGGCAATCTGATCAGCATGTCCTTGTTTCCAGAATTGAGTAAACCAAATCAGGATGAACCGCACATGGTTTAATAGTTAACTTTTAGAACAAGGGGCAGGGAGATGCTTTTACGCCATAGGCCCAGTGTTCATTCCAATCTCATTACTAAAGTCTGTTCTGAGAGCATTTACAGCTTTCCGGAGAGTCTGAGTTTGGCTGAATCCTGAAGATGGAAATGTAGCTTAATGACCTCCTTGTCCTGGAGTCTCCCTTAATACAGGTGAATTTTTGTGATAAATCATTCTGTAGAATCCAAAGTATTGATTAATATCATCATTATTACTATTATTATTATTAGCCCTTTCTTATGTGGTTAGTTCTCTCTCCATTTTCCTATTCTAGGAATAAGTGAAAGTTTTGTGAATATGCATTTGCTCTCTCTGAGTTTGTTTGAAACAGTTTGTGTCTTCTTTCAAGTTGGAAATGTGAGATATTTTGAATTATAGTTGGATGTGCAAGTCCAGTCCTGCTTTTTAGAGATCAGGAACAGAAAAGGTTCTACTAACAATCCTTTATTTGACTAAGAGACAGAACAAAGAAAGGGAGATAATTGTATCTTTGGGTGATTCAGTCTTCGGTGCTTAGTATTGATTGACTAGTGGTCTCTTTATCCTGGCCTCTGCTTTCTCAGATTCCTAAACAGACTCTTCCCTTATGTGTAAGAGAAACTCCCTCTTAGCATCTTCTCAGTCTCTTCCAAAGGAGAGTAACCATGGATGAGGATTTAGCATATCTAATGAATGGGCATTGGGTTATCAATAAGTATTAAGGGAAAATAACAACAAGAAAATTGAGGGCAGATTCATGGTAAGCATTTTTTGTGGAACTGTTGGACGGGTCTGGTGTGTAGTTGATGTTGTTGTTCTCAACTGAGCAGCAACAGTAACAACAAACAACGAAATCATACTTCCCACTCTCTTCTTCCTTTCTATTCAAAAACAACCATCACTATCACAATAGTCCAGTAGACAAAATAAAAGCATGTCTATATTTTTGGTATATTACTGTATGTCTTAATTGTAGTTTCTCTGCCACACATTAACAGAGTTATTTATCCCTGATGTTTTTCAAAGATCACCTTTGTGCATGTCTGCATAGCTGTTCTAATAGTGTTACTATTGTCTCTTCTTCATTATCTCCTTTTATTTGGGTTCTTTTTTTTCATGTATGCAAAGAGGCTCTTTTTCTAGGCTCTTTGCACACATTCACCATTGCACTAGGACAGATGGGTGTTTTTCTATATAATGCCTTTTAAAGTGAGAAGACAGCAAGAATAGATTTTGAACAATATTTTACCCGCATTATTGAAAAATTAGCTACTGTATATTCTATATACACACACAGCAGCTGCATAAAATGCAAATTCTATTCATGTCTGATCTCTTCTGCATTTATATGGTGACTATCGCTGTAGCACCTAAGCACTTTATGTTATTTTCTCTTATTATTATTTACCACCTGATCATTCCAGAGTGCTTTTTACAATCAGAGAATTTCATTAACAACCCATTCCCTCGCTCTTTGTTTTTCAGCACCCTTGCATGTAAAAGTATCAAGCATCTTGGTAGCTATATCAGATAAATTACAGTAAAAAGATAGAGGGCTTCCGACAGGAGGGCAGGGGAAAAAACACCCTAAAGCATCTCCTAAAATTTGGTTTGTGTTTTATGGTATCCAAATAATGTTACAGAAGTCTGTAATTTTAGTGAAAACCAAACCACTAGATAAGCGCTTTTATTTATCATGGTTTCCACCATTGCAATAATCGAAAGTGTGAGGTGAGGAAGAGGAATTCTGTCTGCACTTCATAGATAGAGAGGACTGGGCAATTGCACTTTCTTCTCACTGTGGAAAGCTTGTGATTCTTATTGACTCTTGAGCTGCCTTTAGCCCAGAAGTATAGAAGTCAATCTGTTTTAAAATCCAAAAAGCTACTGTTATATTTTTTAAGCTAAGAGGATAGAAACATGTTTATTAAAAGGTTCATTGTGATTATAGATGAAAGTGCGTGGTTGGTACCTTAACAGTTTGATTGAATAAAAATCAAGTTCACACTGGGGTTTCCTTCTCAGCTCTACTCCTTGCTTTCTCTTTGACTCCAAGCTAATTGCATAACCTCTGGTTGACTTGTGCCTCGTCTACACATTCAAAGTGAAATTCAGAAATGAGGTTATTATCTAACTAATGTAGGCTGTAACATTATTTCTCTAAAATATCTCTGTGAGAGAATTTTGAAATTTCTGATTTCAGTAGATAGTAAAAAAACTAACAATTTTATGGACCATCTCCTTTTATCCTTAGACAACAACCCCATGGAGGTGGATACATCAGAGTCAGCTGGAGGTGGTCAGAATTATTTGCAATGTTTGTTAAGACACAGATTACTGCCCCTTCACCAAGTTTCTGATTCAGAGTCTAGGGTAGGGACTGATAATTTCACTTCTGATATGTTTCCAGATGATGCTGATGGGGACCACATTTTTTGGATCACTGCCCTAAGGATGATATGGCTTAAGTACATATAGAAAAGGAAATCAAGGCTCAAGTCATGGCAGTAAATTTGTGTCTATACCCTGTCACTTTACTTTTGGCCTCAAGTCATTGCAGTAAAGTGGCAGAGTATAGACACAAATTTAGGCCTTCTTCCTACTACAGACATTTTCTTTTCACTTCTACTAGAGACATTTTCACTTTACTTTTATGTTTTGAATGACTGTCAGTCGTCTTGAGATCCTAACTGAAAAAGCATTGTAAAGAGTGGTAATTGGATCTTTTCCCCTTAGATCCAGTGGCTACCCTATTGCATTTGTGAAAGGAGAGGAGGAAGCCATTCCAAATTTTAGTGATTAGCTTTGGTATGAACAGTTTTTAAGGCCAGCTTTATACTTCCCTTTGGGGATGAGAGTAATAAACATAGTCTTCTTTGTATTCATTCATCATAGCCTGTACATAGATATGAACAGGTTTCTCTTTGATGGACTTATGACCATATTCTGCTGTGACAATGCTTTGTAAAAAAATTGTCACTTGTATATTACTTCTCCAAAAATCTTAATTAAAAAAAGATGTCAAAGTGAACATGATGGGGCAAGGGAAAAACCGCTGCAGTCAGACTGAGGACACTTGAGTCTTGTACTACCTCACATATTGGCACAGATATACTGACCTCCATGGGAGACACCCAATAATTCTTTACCCAAGCTATATGTTACAGTCACCCAGAAAGGCTTTGAAACAAACACCCACATCAGGGCCCAGGTACAAGAAATTCTGATTTAATTGTTTTAGGGTAGGGTCTGAGTATCAGTAGGTTTTAAAAGCTTGCCAGGTGCTTCTAATGTGCAATCAGGGTTAAAAAACCACTGGCCTAGTGTTTAAGGGCCTGGGTTTTGAAATCAGACAGATCTGAGTTCATATCTTGGCTCTTTCACTTAGTTACTATGCAACCTTGGACAAGTTATTTAATCTCTGTCAGCTTTAGTTTTCTCGTATGTAAAATGAAAATAATAGCACTTGTCTTGTAGGAGATCTATGAAAATTAAATTAAATGATACATTTAAATGTTTGACATCGTACCTGGCTTGTGGTATGGATCTACTACACATCAGCTGCTGTTGCTATTATAATGCACCTCAGTTTCCTTATCTGTAAAGCAAAAGAGGGGGCACTTTAATTTATGAAATGGAGGACAAATATCTCAGGATTTCGTATAGATACTTGTCTGTCACCATATCCACAGTATCCTACCCGGCTTCATTTTTGCCTTTCTTACTTCCTGCACATATTTATTATTGTTAGGTACAATCATTGACAGGCTCAACCTTTATTATGATATTTTACCAATAAATACTTCTCTGCCCTCCCTCTTCCCACCAAGATTAAAAACTTGAAACATACAACAAATCCACTTGTCATATGGGGTAATGTAGGTATGATGGGTGGTTGACCTATGGGTTTAAGAAATAAAAGGCAGAGCTTTGTAAACATGTCTAAAAACTAACATGCCCCTATTCTTGATTGCTATTTTTTCTGCCATCACTCACTCTGAGAGTTCAGTTGTTGGTAGCTTTCATCCTAGAAAAGGAAAATTGTTCATACTCTACTTCTTAAAGATTATTGCAATTTGTTAATTCCCTTCATTTTCCCATTTTCCCTGATTTCCTTCTGTATGTCTTTTTTCTTTTCTTTTTTTTTTTTTTTTTACAGTCTTGCTCTGTCACCCAGGCTGGAGTGCAGTGGGGCAATCTTGGCTTGCTGCAACCTCCGCCTCCAAGGTTCAAGCAGTTCTCTGCCTTAGCCTCCAGAGTAGCTGGGATTACAGGTGCCCACCACCATGCCCAGCTAATATTTTTTTTTTGTATTTTCAGTAGAGATGGGGTTTCCCCATCTTGGCCAGGCTGGTCTTGAACTCCTGACCTCATGATCCACCTGCCTCAGCCTCCCAAAATGCTGGGATTACAGGCGTGAGCCACCGCACCGGCCTCTTCTGTATGTCATAGAGAAGCCTTAGTACACAATGAGTAGGTAACAAATTTTTAAAGCAATAATGATTTCATAAGCCTATTTGCTTATCTCCACCAGTGTTTAATAGGTTATACTTTTCATATCTTTTTATATCTCTGATTTTAAAAATTAGACTTTCTAAAAGTCTCCTTGTATCACTCTTAACATAGAAATTATGTTTTTGGGTGGACAGAAAGAAATTATTTGACTGTCCAATAAAAGTACAGATGGTTCCATTTTTCTTGACTCATCTCACAGCACACATTAGTCAGGTCACATGCCTATTTGGGAATTTTTGTAGTACTAGGTCACTTGCCCAGCTTTGGGGCACATAAAAGAATATTTTCCTGGCTTTTAAGTTTGTGGATCTTACACTGTGCCTGGCATGGAGATAGGAAGGACATTTTTTTCCATTAAGCTTTTTCACTGCGTTTTGACAGGAAAAGTTGAAACAGAGTCCCTACTGAGATTTTAACATGTTCCATGGTGGTAACCATAGGAAATAGGGAAACAGGAAATTTTTGGACAGAAGGAAGCCAAGGAGTCCATCTCAGCCTGTCCTCACCTCAAAGATACCAGTTGGACTCTATAATATTATTTTTATCTACATGTTTATCTAAAGTTTTGTATTTCTATAGTTTTCTTTCTGATAGCAGGGAAACATTGCTGCCAATTATCATGAAAAAGATTGCTCTCTAAACAGTACTCAGTTCCTTCTTCTGGACAAATCAATGGAAATATTCATTCAGATATTAATAAAGCAGAATTATGGGAGTTTTCATTTGTAAAAATGCATTTTAGTGTTTAAAGAGATTCTCAAAAGATATCATGATAAAATCCATGTAAACTCCAGTGATAGAGAAAGGTACTTGTTTCACACAAAAATATATAAACACACAATAATGACATTTTTTGTTCATTAAATTCAAGGTGCTTAAAGTTGCCCATATGCACACGCATACATGTATACCTTCCATTTACTCTACTTTTCCTCTACCACCCACTGTCCCAACCTTTGGGAACCAAAATACTGAAGTATAAATCAACTCTCATTTCTGAAAGATCTATAATGCCATTTAAGTGAAAGTCCTTAACCAACATATATTGGTATTTTTCCCTAAAAACTTAATTATGGACATTTTGATGCATGTGTTTGTTTGTGTGCATTTTTCGTACCCACACAAAACATTTTTCAAACAATCTGGTCGATGGATCTCTATTGAAAATTTACCATTCATTAGCATCATACCTATGCTAATAGTTTCTATTGTCTTTCATTATTATGAATGAGATCCTAGACACATCATTTTCCATCATTTTATTTAAATAGTGAAATACAGTTAACCAAATAGTAGTCATGGCTATTAGCAACTTTTTGATATACATTTGGCATGGCAACAGTTATATTTTATTTCTCATGTCTATATTAATACCAAACCTTAAAATGGATTATGAAAATACAAAATAAGCTGTTAAAAAAGAAAACTGCTCTTTCCAGATCAGAAACAGTACCTCACAGGACTGGAATTAACATCATTATCATTGCCATTTTAAACGTAATCACCTCAGATTACATAATCTTTTACTAACATGTTTGTAAAATTAGGCTTTTCCATAGTCCAGCTTTGAAAGATAAACACCATGTGTACATAAGCATAGGTAAAATATCTCATAGATACAGAGCCCATAAAATGGGCATATTCTCATAAAGGCAGGGAAAGGTTTGCTCAAGGAGCAAGCTGATAAGCACAGTGGTGGAATGTCAGAATGCCTAGGATCTGTAGTTCAGCCTCTACCACTGAATGAGTTTACCCTAGTTAAAGGATTTAACTTCACTATGTATCAGTTCCTACATCTGACTCAATGTCAACTTAAACACCCCCAACATTTTCATAACAAAATAATTAAGATCTAAAATTGTTTTGAAGTGTTCAATATTATATACAGATACAGCCTTCATAATGCTCAAGCTTAAAATAGGAATTGGGATCAAATTGTTAGAAAAAGTTCTCTTGTTCCAAATGTTGGAGACTGACTAAGTGATGTCACAGCCTCAAAGATTTGCACAGGTTGACCACAAAGGCAGAGCCAGAGAGGAGGAGCTGGCTTAAGCAAGGCCCTGTGATGGTGGACTATGTTTTTTAAACTAATAGAAGAAATGGGAGACACTGAAATCTGTGAGGAAGCATGTAACATGATCACGTTTGTTATGTCTCTTGAATTATCTAAGGTTTGACACAAAGGGTGGATTCAAAGGGCCTGACAATTGGAAGCTCTGGTATGATAGAAAGGTTTTGCCTTAAGACTGTAGTTCTCAAACTGAATTGCACCTCAGGAACTGGCTTAAGATGCAGATTCTAGGGCCATATCCCTAGAGGTTCTGATTCCACGGTAGTTCTTGGGTGAGCCTGTGATTTTTCATTATAGCAGCACCTCTTAAAACCACCCAGGTATGGCCCATTCTCTGCTCAGCATTAGTTCTTTCCACTTCAATACGTTGGCACGATGGCCAGGCATGATGGCTCACACCTGTAATCCCAACACTTTGGGAGGCCAAGGCGGGAGGATCACCCGAGCCCAGGATCGCTGATGCCCTTGAGATCAAACTGTGAATTTTTTGTCATAACTAGTCAATACTCTAGCATCCAGCTTATGTGGTTTCTGGTTATGGACAGTACTGAAAAGATTATTTAATGTTCTATAAAGTCCTACAGACAGAACATTTGATTTTTTCAATGGAAATTCTGTATCTTTGAAAGGTTCTCTGTTTATTCCTATTACGTTTGCCTGTTTTCGTTTTTAAGAAAGAATACAAATACATCTGTTTGGTCAGAATTTTTACTTAATTGACACTATAGGATTTATCGGAATAGGGAGTCTTTTACAAATTTTGATATTCTTTTGTCCTGTTTTTTATGCATGTGCCCAGATGTCTTCACAAAACTAAAATGAATTTTTAAAAAATGAACAGTCTATTTAATGCACTTACCACATGTTGTTATATGAGAAGTGTGACATTTGATCTAACCTCTCTAGAACCCTTGAATCTATAAGGGTAAGCAAGAAGCATCCCCATTACTAAGAAATTTTTGTCATATGAAAGAAAATCTATCTTATTTCACATATTCAATTCCCTTGTCATTTTACATTATAAATAAATAACAAACCAATTTGGCACATGCCCACCGATTAAAAATAAAAGTTGTCAGAGAGGAGAAAGACAAAAATATGAATTATTAATTATAATGTTAAGCAGCACAAAAAGCCTAACATGAAATGATATCACTTAAAAAGATTTTATCAAAATAAAAATTGGGCAATGATATAGTGTTTATTGTACAATTCAATTGTTATTTTTAATGATAAATATATTTACCATATCTAGTATATTTATATCAAATTTGATGAAAAGATATTTTAATCATAGCAAATAAAAAAGTTATTTAGAGAATAGTAGCATAAAAGGAAAGCTCAATTTTAAAGTCTCACATTAAATTATCATATTGACCTAGTGGCTATATTCACTGTAAGATCATACTCTTGCATATTGTTATTTTTCAAATACCCATTACTAGAAAAAAAGCAAGAACACTTAATTAGCAGAAAGGGTGATGTTTTTCTTTTCATGATGATTTTAGAAGTTTATACAGTTCATAGTAAAATGGGAATGAATGTGGGATATTTTTCCTACATAGAGATTTGAAACAATATACATTTAATACTGGTTTATAAATAACTAAATGTAGGTTTCCAGCAGAGTAGAGGGATTTCACCTCAAAAAGGGAAGATGATCAGGGCTTTGATGAAAATATTTCTACCCATGTCTTCCTAAAACAGAGTTGCCCAACATTTGTGACTAACTTCTTTTCCTAAGGAGGCTAGGCTTTTGGTAATTTAAATGTTTTATTTCTGATAAAATTTCATTTGTTTCATGAAATGTATTAAATTCCATTTGGAAACAAAAATTCTGAAAAAAATTTCCACATTTTGAATAATCTCATAGAAGTTATCCATGTAGATTCTGAAGAAAATTGTTCATTTGCTATTCCCATGAATAGCAGTTTTGGTTCTGTTTAGTCGTATTTTCATTTTAACACTCTAGAGAGCTTCTTTGACTTGTGTTAAGCTTGCTTGTTCCATTTCAGTTGGGTTTGTTCATGCTGTCTTGATAGTTTATTCTATCAGGCATGATGTTACTTTACCGTCTCAATCCCTTGGCAGTATTTTTGTTTTAAGTTTTTAACTGAATTTAATGCTCTTGAAAATGGAGAGGTGGGTCCATATCTAGAAAAAAAAGGCAAAAAGTTAGACATCTCCATTCATCTTTACAGTAAACCAAATTTTCAAAAAAATGTTTCTGTACATTAGATATATTTCCAACAACTAAGTCTTTAGAGTTCTATTTAAATAAAAACACAAACTTTCGTGTCACAGACTACTTGGGCCCTATATATCTCAACATGGGTTCTAATTTTAATTCATCTTGTCCATAGATTTGTAACTTTAGCTCTTAAAATATATTCTCTTCTAACTATTGCAATAATCACTAAGCATTTGGTAAGTGTATCTATAGTGGTATACCCAGAGATGGTGTCCCCTCAGTGCAGGTTATACAATAAAGAAATCAAACTCAGTAAAGATTTTCATTTTATTTCTCATTCTTTTCTTATCTGTAGCTCCCATTTGATCAGGGAACATAACTCCTTTCAGTCTTGCTGTCTTATCCAAATTTTCATCCAGAAGTGACTTGCTTGGCCTCTGTAGTCTTCAGAGTCTGTTCATAAAGCTTGGGCTTCCCTTGTAAATCATGTAAGTTTCATGGCCCTCCAGTGTTTTTTGTTTGTTTCTTTGGGGCTCACTGATTCCCACCATGTACATCCATTTCACAGCTGCTGTCATCAGCTGTTCTCCCTCTGTGTGATTTATTTTTAATAACATTCCTTTATGCCCAATTTTGATAACCATTAGTCCCAGTAAATTCTCTTATGTTTAGTCCTTACTTGAATTTTACTTTTTAAACCACTGAGTTAGAACAAGAAAACAGCATAAGCAGTGACAGAAAACCAAATGCAGAACTACCAAAATGAACGCCTACAATCCTATCTGATGAATGAGGCAGAAATGAAGAGATTGCTCAGAGAACATTCTGGAATAAAAGAAAAAGAAACCTCAGTAGAACATCATTCCAGAAGGGAAGAAAATATAGTCAGTAAGTCATGAATAAAATCAAGTCATATTAAAAAAATAACCAAAAGAAAGCAACTGGCTTTTAGATATTTTTTAATTACAGTTAATATTTACTGAGAGCTTTTTATGTGCCAGGCAACATGCTAAGCAACATTCATTCGTCATTTCATTTATTCATTGATTTCTTGCTAGAAGTTCATGACAATAGAACCTCTACTATTTCCTTCATTTTACAGAAGTGAAAACTGAAGTTTAGTTTAACTAAATTATCCAAGGTCACGCAGCCAGGAATGTGGAGCCAGAATGGAAACTCAGGTGCATCCTTTACCTTTATACTGTGATGACTTTCAAATGACAGCCTTTAAAAATAAACAAATACATAAATAATTCTGGTATGACTACTCTACATAAACATCATGAAAGGCCTCATTCAATCAAGTCTTGACTTACACTTAAGTGTTATAAATACTTAAACGTTACCATCATAGAGTGTAGTTCAGGTTTTGGAAAATGGATCTTTCCCCAGGTTTGCTAGTTTTATTCTCTGTAGTGGTGAGAATCCTTTTTGGCTCACTCTGTTCCTAACTATAAGTAATGTTGGTTAATATTAGGAAAAAAATCTTCTGAAGTCTTTCAATATAATATATTTTGAGTGAAAAATAAATGAGTATGTATCTGTAAGTTATACAATTATTATAAACAAGATGAGCTGCTTAGATAATTAAAGAGGTTTCCATTGACTTATTTCTTGGTTATCAACTGGTTATATTTTAAACTAATATATTAAATTCTGATAATCTAGAACTTTGAGGGTGATAAATTTCATGTACTGGATAAGTTTAAGGCAACGTGACTTCTTTTGATGTATGATGGTTTCATGATAAATAAGCTATTCCTCAGTGTAAAAATACTGTTCTTAAGCCTGAAGGAATAGTGGCCCATATATAAAATCTAGTTTGGGCCCAATACATCTGCTGTATACAGTGGTCTAAGCCAGCAAGTTGATAAATTCAGAAACTGAGCAGCCTGGAGCCATATGAGATTCATACTGCCTTGAGTTGCAGGATACATATATATTATTTGATCCAGACATTTTTCATATTTCTTTTAAACAAGCAGAATCCTCTTTTCAAACTAAATCTTATTAGAAACTTAACATATGGAATAATGAGTAATATTTTATTGAGATAAACTCATTTTTAAATTCGGATTATTTATCATATTGAATATTATAAAGTCATCCAATAAGAATATAATGGCAAATATACAAAGGAATAAAAACTCAGCATTGGATTATTGTATTGGCTCAAAAATCAATGTATTTTTGTATGGGGAATATAGCAGATACTCAAATAACATGGTGTCATAACGCTGATGGGGAAAAAAAAAAAGAACTATTCCCAGTGAGCCACTGTGTGTGTAGAGTTGGCACTTTCTCCCCATATCTGCATAAGTTTTCTCTGGGTAGTGGGTTTTCTCCCACATCCCAAAGATGTGCGTGTTAGGCTCATTGGTGTGTCTGAGTGAATGTGGCTGTGTGTGAGTGCCCCCTAAGATAGAATGGCATCCTGTCTAGGCTTGGTTCCCACCTTACCAATCCCTGAGCTGCTGAGATAGGCTCCATCCACTCATGACCCTGAACTGGAATTATTGATTAAATAATTATCTTACTTGCTTTCATTAATCTTTCTTAAATGTATGTACAGCTCACATTTATTTCTTGCTTTTATTAATCTTTCTTAAATGCATGTACAGCTCACATTTATTTCAATGTTTAATATCAAAAGTGTTTTGATCTTTATTTAGAAGCTTGATGATGTTTCTGTGACCCAAAATTTTCCGTAAGAACTTAACTCTTATTTATATCAATTAGTCTGTGGTAAAATTGCTTTCGTTATATGTTGTTTCACTTAAAATCACAGTTTCCAAGAACCTATGGATGGCAATAAATGAAGACTTTCTGTACTGTACTATATGGTATCAAAAAAATCATGAGACTGATAAGTAGTTGCATATTGTAACAGTTTTTTTTTAACAGCTTGTATTCCAATCTGAGAGCCTTAATTAGAGGCCTGCATGAAAGCTGCTTATTCTTATTGTACATAATTAACTTGTAATAACACATTGGTCTCCAGTGTTTTTTAGATTTATATAATACATTTAAATTTGCATGTCATTTTTATCACAATTGCAAATTGATATATATATATTTACTACATATTATATATGTATTTATTTTTATTTATTTATTTATATCTATTTGATAATCTTTTTGTAATCATCTCTTTGTAAGTCTGGGGACCATGAAGCATAGTTTGAAAATCACAAATTTGGTTCAAACAATTTTTAGGAAATAACTATCTTTTCTTTTTCTGATCCTCTATTAGGTAAGAGACAATTTAACTTTTTGGGGATACTGCATCTTGTGGGTTTTGGTATATGTGAATCATTTATTCTACTAAAGCTAAAGCTCCTGAAGGAAAAGGACTTTGTTTTTATTTTTGTTTTGGTTTGTTTCCTCCATGAGCCTAAAATTTCGTATTGTACATAGACAGTCCAGGCCATCTAGTTACTCTATGTGTACATCAGAAAATTTGAAAGAGGAGTCCAAATCTCAGTCTCAGTCCTTTCTTCTACCCTTCCATGCTTCTACTACTACCTCTACATGATGCCGTTGATAGCAAAAGCAATCCAATGTATATCAAAATGTCATGTTTACCCTACATATATACAATTTTTATAAAGCAACCTGGTTAATTCTCTTGGCTTCTAGTTTTGGAAGCTCCCAAGATGAAGGAGGGTGAGAGGGCATAGAGGTAGAAAAGAGGTAGAAAAGTGTAATTAAATGCTAGTGTAGACAGGACAGAAGGAAGCAAGATAGTCCTGGCACCACTAGTGCCTTCTCTAGAAAACTTTCAAGTCTATAAAAGAATGACCAAAAATCAGAATCAACTGTCTGGGCCACAGATGAAAAATCAGATCAAATAGAGAATGTGGTATTAGCTGTGACACCAACCAAATCACATTAGAGCAACCGGAACTAGAAAAACTTGTGCAGAAGCAGGCACATTCTGCAGCTTTTCAGCCTTCTGTCAGGCGTTGGGTATCCAGGTAGGCTTAGGCATTGGAGAACTACCTGTTATGAAAGTCAGGCCTTATTGAGACTCCTGCATGATGAGCCAGTGAGGAAATGAGAGCAAATATAGTATGCTGTGAATTCATAGAACCCGTAAGTCTGTTTCTATAAATGGGTAACATTTCCTACTAACTTATGTGGAAAAATCATTTTTATAATATATGTGTTTACATTAAACCAATAAAATGTCTTGTGTATGTTGGAACATTTTGCTTTTATGTCTGGTAGACCATTTACCTCCTCTTCAGTGTCTGTTGGAACATTTATTTTATATTCTCTATTTCATTCCTGTTGGAGCATTTATGTATGATTTGTTTGTTACTTTTATCTGTTGATCTTGCCCTCCCCATATGCTCATGTCTGACTGGCCTAGTTTCCCACATTCAGTATGTGATCTCTAGCCCTTCTTAAATATTAATTAGTGTAATTGAATTCCCTCCAGTATTTCTAACCTCAGGCACCTGAATCTCAGTGTTTTTATTAGAACTGATTTGTGCATTTAAAGTCCAACCTGCATCCCCATCCCCCACTGCCCAAACAACTTTTCTTGATTAGGTAAAGGTCGTGGCTATGTGCATGCCTCAGAGAAAGTCTTCATGGGAAAATAAAGGCATTATATATCACAACCTTTCTCAGTTAAAGACTGAAAAATACAAAGCTGTCTTGAATCTTTGGCAAAGGAAGTCACCCAGAGTGAATAGGAAAAGGATGTAGCCTTCCCCAGGAGTACTGCCAGAAGTGAAATAGAAAAGCCATGCAGAGCCCTGTGTGGAGATGAGAGCAAAGCCTCACCTAATCATAGTACATTTTCCTCTACCGGCACAGTCAGGGACTCTAGGACAACACTTTGTATAAATCTTCTCAATTGTTCCAGTTTGCAGGTCTGTCTCTGACCAACATACCATTCATGATTAAACATGAGTGAATCTTTCCTTGGAAGATAACAGGAAAAAAAGGAAAAGGAGAAGAGCCTAAAATAGGGATAGAGAACCACATACTCATGAGAGGATTTGTCAATGAGATAGTCAATTACTACCATCCATGTTTGAGGAGAAGAGAAACAATGTTAGATAACTAGAGATGTGGAAATCTTCTGATTTACAGAAAGTATAGAAAGGCAATTTATGACGATGCAACTACTTGCTGTTAGTCCTCAGCAACAGTCTAGAATGGATTATTAAAGCAATAAAGTATAAAACAATGTATCATGATCCACTGAAAGAAGTGGTGCTTGCTAGACAATAGATTGGCTTCAGTAAAAGGATGTCTACAATATGTGATCTGATATCTCCTGGGTTAGATATATAGACAGATTAGTAACTAATCTAGGTACAGCTGGATTAGTAACTAATCTAGGCACAGCTGGATTAGTTACTAATCTAGGCACAGCTGGATTAGTTACTAATCTAGGCACAGCTGGATTAGTTACTAATCTAGGCACAGCTGGATTAGTTACTAATCTAGGCACAGCTGGATTAGTTACTAATCTAGGCACAGCTGGATTAGTTACTAATCTAGGCACAGCTGGATTAGTTACTAATCTAGGCACAGCTGGATTAGTTACTAATCTAGGCACAGCTGGATTAGTTACTAATCTAGGCACAGCTGGATTAGTTACTAATCTAGGCACAGCTGGATTAGTTACTAATCTAGGCACAGCTGGATTAGTTACTAATCTAGGTACAGCTGGATTAGTTACTAATCTAGGTACAGCTGGATTAGTAACTAATCTAGGTACAGCTGGATTAGTAACTGGTTGATTGACCACACTATTAGGTACAAACAAATGGCTCAATATCATAATATAGGGGATTCCTGTGGCATATTGCAAGGATATTTTCGGCCTTATCTTGGTCACAAGTTTTTTTCAATGACTGGAATGAAAACATATTCATTAGATTTGCAGATGACATGAGTCCAGATACATAGAAAAGTTGTTGAATGCAGTAATCGAATTCCAAAGACATTGAAAGACTGGAATTATGGGCTACATCTAACAGATGAAATTTTCTAAATGGATAAATGCAAGATATTGCCTTTATATTTTAAAAAGACTAGTCATGAATGACGTAGCAGAGATATGACTTTCCAACCCAGTACAAGAAATTTAAATAGATAGGAACATCTTCATGTATAAGTGGCCAGAATTGTAGGGAACTGAAACATGTGATATGAGCAATGGTTAAGGGAACCGGGATTAACGGGAAATTCGGGAGGAAGGAATGTAATAACTATCTTCAAGTATATGAATGACAGTCATCTAAAAGATAAATTATGTTGCTTTCTGTTACTCCAACAAATAGACCATCAGCCAGTGATGAAACCTACAAGAATAAAATACTCAAGTCAATATGAAACACTAACTTTGTAGCAGCCTTCTGTGTTCAAAGGTAAAAAATAGGAGGGTAAAAAATAATATGGAGGATAGACCTAGATTAAATCTCAGTTATGCCACTTACTGAATCCTTGTCTCTTGGGACATTTCTTGAATGTTCCATAGTCTGTTTCTATACCTATAAATTGGCTTTAAGTAATTCCTTCTTTACAGGTTGTGATGAGATAGGCACCATATAGGCACTGATAAAGGCACCCTATCAGTCTGTAGGCCTACCATAACAAAATACCACAAGGTGGGTGGACTAGCAAACAGAAATTGGTTTCTCACAACTCTGGAGGCTAGAAGTCCAATACTGAGGTGTCATCAGGTTTGGTTTTTCCTGAGGCCTCTGTCTTTGGCTGCGGATAGCCTTCTGCTGCTGTGTCCTTACACAACCTTTTCTTTGTGAGCTCAAGAGAACCTCTGATGTCTCTTCCTGTCCTTATAAGGACGCCAGTCCTAGTGGATTAGAGTGCCAACCTTATGACCTCATTAAACCTTAATTACTTCTTCAAAGGCCTTATCTCCAAATACAGTTGGTAGGAGCTTAGGGCTTCACCCTATGTATTTTAGGGGACACAATCAGCCCATAACATTGCCTAATATCCACAAATCCTAGTTGCCTAAGACCAAGGTGTTTAAGCATAGACAGCTACCTTACAGGGATATTTTGCAGGATACTGAAGCCATAACCCATTTATGCCTAGTGTTCCACTATTGGAATGCTAAGCTTGTGGCAGTTATGTATATCCTGTTGCTCAAGGTCATCACCAAGGTCTGATTTTTCACACACACACACACACAAAATTGCAACATTTGGCATAAATGGGTTAAACAGATGATTGTCATATATAATATTAATGGACTCTGCTAACACTGATATTCTGTCATTATAAAAATAAAATCTTTGGGGCCAGACACAGTAGCTCACACCTGTAATCCCAGCACCTTGGGAGGCCAAGGAGGGAGGATCACTTGAAGACAGGAGTTTGAGACAAGCTTGGGCCACCAAGCAAAACCCTGTCTATACAAAAAAAAAAAAAAAAAAAAAAAAATTAGCCGGATGTGTGATCCCAGCTACTCATGAGGCTAAGATGGGAGGATTGTTTGAGCCCAGGAGTTTGAGGCTGTAGTGAGCTATGGTCATGCCACCGCACTCCAGCTTGGGTGACAGAGTGAAACCCTGTCTCTAAAAAAAAAATTAAAAGAAAAGAAAATCCTCCATATAGCATCAACTCTGAAATTCTGCAATTCTCTAAAAATCCTCGATAGCAAGGTAGTTGTTAAGGATATAAAGCAGTTTTCTTTCAATAAATGTTTTCCTTTAGTATTCAAAAATTTAATATTATTGCACTAATATTTACTTACGTACTAGACCTCCCTTGATTTCTGCAGCCCAAATTCCCAAGATGGCTTCTAAGTGAAACCTCTGTCTCTTGTGGGAAGACACTGCTTTGTCAAACCTTTAAATGCCTCAGAAGATATATGTATAAAAGTAGAGGGAGAATATAATTATCTTAAAAACAAATTTAAGAAAACATAGCAATACCAACTACACAAGTAAATGCATGCATAAAGTAAAAATAAAAAGAGATAGGTTAATTTGTTCCAGAAGTTTCAAAGTCTCGATCTATAGCTTCGAGACTTTTTAATTCATAACAATTAATGGAAAATGCATTTTGTTAATACATCCATTGCTGTTATTCTCTATTTTACTATGTATATGTATTGCCACTTATTTAGAAACTAATAGTTTAAGCTGAGACTATGCCAGAATCTAGCTATTAATGTTGGATAGTCTTTTAGTTTATCTTTCTTGCAAAGAGTATGTTAGTGAAAAATGGGACTGTGTTGTCTATTTTGGTGACAAATGGGACCGTGTTGTCTCTTGTGTCCATGGGTAGCTGGAGTCAGTTTTTTTATTTTTTATTTTTTTAATTTTAAGTTCTGGGGCACATGTGCAGGATGTGCAGGTTTGTTACAGAGGTAAACATGTGCCATGGTGGTTTGCTGCACCTATCAACCTGTCACCTAGGTATTAAGCTCCGCATGCATTATCTATTTTTCTTGATTCTCTCTGCCCCCACACTGCCCTCCCCTGAGGACATGCAAAGACACTTCTCAAAAGAAGACATACATGCAGCCAACAAACCTAAGAGAAAAAGCTCAACATCACTGACCATTAGAGAAATTGAGTGACTTTTAAAAGTCAGTATTCTACATGAATGAAATAACACATTCTCTCTCTTATTCTCTTGACAGACTAAGTCATGTTAAAAAGATGCATGTCTTCTCAAGGAGTATGTGCTTTCTTTCAGTCTAACTAAAAACAGAAAACCTGACCACTATTCACAGTTTTATTTCTTGGCAATGAAATAGCCTCCTCTTGAGAGGGGCAGTTACTGTAACTAGATGATGGTTACAACTGAGAGTTTAGTCTGTGGTCTGATGGAAAGACCATGACATCTTGAGCTGCATTATCTGCATTCAAGTTCTAGCTCTTCCATTTTTTTACTTTGGGCAGTTAACAAATTCTCCAAGCCTATCCATGTTATGTAAAACTTTATTTGGGCTTCTTTCCAGGTCTGCACAGTTTGACCCAATGTGGATATTTAATAAAGATTAATTTATGTCTTTTTTCTCTGATCCTTAATTCTTTCACCTTCTAATGGGTATACTATTAATACTTTCTCTACTTACCTACCCCACAGGATTTTTGAGGCAATCAAATAACACATTTGTGATAATAATTTATAAACTGTAAAACACCATACAAATGCATTTCTCCTTCTTATGAGTGTTACGAGTGGATGGGGATGCTTAACTAGAAATTGAGTTGGGACCTCCTAGGAATTTACATTGAAACTGTTTCCTAAGAGACATTAGAGGCCTCATGTTGTTGTCTATTTAAATTGCCTGACCTAATCTGTACAATGAAGATATTTAACAACAGGTATTAAATTTTATTGTCTATTTTTCTGTGGTATTTTCCAGGGAGCACAAGAAAGATTATTTCCTTTCCAATTTTTTTTTCCTGTATTATTGGGCTGCTGTCTGTTCTCAAATATACTGAGACAAATTCTTATCCTTTGTAACTATGGGGATCTGGGCCCATGGTGCTTACTATCATTATTTCCGTCGTATTTGTGGTAATTATTGTTATTATTATTAATTATACTTTGTAATTATATAGCTTCTTATTTTAAGGAAAGATAAATTGCTAGGAAATAAACAAGCTCCTGTTCTTTAGAGATTTTTGGAGTTTTGAACATTTTAAATCCAGTTTTGACCTTTTTTCACAAAGACTTCTACATGAATCTTCAAACACAACATTTTTTTGTCTGCCATCAAAAATAAAGTACTGACTTGTGAGATACTGCCCTCGAAGTTATGCATGAGAAAATAGTCTCTCAGAGCATTTCATTTCCTCTTTCTGCCTTTTAAATGATTTCTTACAGTATAGTTACCACATAGTGGAAGTTTGTTTTGGAGAAAGATTTTGAAGCAGGAGGTGGAGATGCTTAAACAGTGGCCCATGCCTAGGTAGAAAGGTCTCATTGCCCCTGCTTGCTTCTGACTGCCTTTTGAAGAAAAGAAAAAGGTGTACCAAGGTGAGATGATATTAGTTTGTGGATTAAGGGGCAGGCAGTTAAGTGTAGCCCAAGTACAAAATGTTCAACACGAAACTGACAGAGGCTTTTTGGAATAAAAATTCCACCTTCTTTCTTTGGTCTCTTGGGTCTGTTATTTTGAATTCTCGAATATCCTTAATAGTGGTTAAGTTGTCTTCAAGTTTCCAGGTTGGTGGGCCTGGGCTCCTTTTGATCATGGGCCTCTTCATTCCCACAGTTAAGGACCTGAACCCAATAGAGGGATTAGAAAGCCAAAGAAGAATTTTGATCCCTAGGTAATCTTCATGTAGGTTTCTCTATGTGTTGGTATGAAAGGGAGGGTGAAATTTTATAGGAAATAAAGAGGGCTATTCCATTATATGGTGAATTTAGGAAACAGTCATCCAACTCTTTCTTATCCATGAAACTCTTCATCCAACTCTTCTCTTATCTCACTGACTTTTTTTTTTTTTTTTTTTTTTTTGTGATGGAGTCTCTCTCTGTTGCCCAGGCTGGAGTGCAGTGGCACAATCTCAGCTCACTATAACCTCTGCCTCCCAGGTTCAAGCAATTATCCTGCCTCAGCCTCCTGAGCAGCTGGGACTACAGGTGCCTGCCACCATGCCTGGCTAATTTTTTGTATTTTTAGTAGAGACAGGGTTTCACCATGTTAGCCAGGATGATCATGATTTCCTGACCTCGTGATCCGCCCACCTTGGCCTCCCAAACTGCTGGGATTACAGGCGTGAGCCACTGCGCCCGGCCTATCTCACTGTCTTCTAAAGCAGTGGTTCTCCAAGTGACCAGCAGCATTAGCATTACCTGGGAATATGTTAGAAAGACAGATTCTTAGGCCTCACTTTCCCCTACTGAATAAGAAACTTTGAGGTGGAACACAGCAATTTGTATTTGAACAAGCACTTCAGGTAATTCTGATGCATACTAAAATTTGAGAACCACTGATCTAAAGAGATATTGAATTCCACTGAGAAAATATTTTGACAATTAAAAATTCTACCGGAAACTACAAGTGATTTTTGGAATCCAGAACCCTCTGTTGTTCTACTTCAAATTTATCTTTATGGCTTCATCCTAAACTGTTTTTTTTAACAGTCGTTAAACACTTTTTAACTTTGACCTGCGATTCATATCGAAACACCCCACCCTGTCTAAAATGATCTTTGTTCCTCTGTCTAGCCAAATCCTCTCTCTCCTGCATTATCCATTCGAATGCCTCTTCCTCACAAAACCCTTACCAGTCATGCCAGCATTCTCTCAGTTTTGGCTTCCTGTAACTCTCAGTGCCTGTACCATTCACGTCTTACCGGTTACATAGTCTTATCTGTGATATATCTTGTGTTACTAAAATAAACTGTCAACTATTATAATAAATAATAGGTTACATTTATTCAGTACCCACTGTGGTCACCACAACCCCCTCAGTGAGTTACTGTGCCTGACTTTTGCAGATCTTCGGTAGCTTACCCTGCCTCACACAGTATGTACTAAAAAGATTCTC
Source organism: Gorilla gorilla gorilla (assembly GCF_029281585.2). Lineage (NCBI taxonomy): Eukaryota > Metazoa > Chordata > Mammalia > Primates > Hominidae > Gorilla > Gorilla gorilla. Next base: position 125,591,527 of record NC_086017.1, on the reverse strand, counting down.
CTTCAGCCTTGCACTTGGCCACTAGCCTATATTGTTGTATAATGCTGAAAAACTTTTCTCATGTTGATGCTTTATTTTCTCCCCAGCTCAATTTTATGTTCAACTGCAATTAGAGACCATAATTCTCCTGTTATTTGTTACACAATAACTTTTAGAATATAGAGAGTTAATGCACATTTGTTGGCATATTGTATTAGAAACTCTAAACACATTTCTGGGATTTCGATGATTGAGAATGAAAATGTTTAAATTTCTCCTTAGATCCAGAACAGTCTCCATGTGTAAGTTGAGTATATTCATTTTAGCGAAGTAATCGATTGCATTTAAAATATTCAGCTCACAATTATATATTGACTTTCATTATCAATTTCGATTAATGCGTTTTGAAAATACTTTATTCTACAATGCATTTAAAGGAGGAAAAAGCTGCTTTTATTTATTCAAGGAATTTGCCAATTTTTATAAAACCTGTTTATTATTTCGTAAGAAGAAAATGGATGAGTCGATAGCAAATCTGACCCTTGCCTGTATACTTACATGTACCCAGTAGTGATGAAAAGAGATGAAGATAATGTTAGTGGCTAAATGATAATTGTTGAGAAGGCATATTTAATTGAAGAGAAATAGATTTTTTAACTCCGTGTGCATAAATATACTCTATAAACATTTTGTATTTGCACATGGTTTAAACTCATCTAACTGAATTCTGACCTAAGGAATAGAAAGCATGGTCTCTTCCAGGTCAAGCCACACTGTAGTTATTTGGGGGATAAATGCTTGGCTAATTTATATTCCTTTATAACTGTCTTTATTAAAGTGAAGACCCTTGACCCTGAGTCAGAATCACCTGGATGGTTCCTAGATTCCACTCCTACGAACTGAATCAGAATCTCTGGGATTGGAGCCCAGAAATTTGCATTTTTAATGATCATTTCCAGGTGATCATTAAAATAAAATTGTATTTTATAAAATTTATTTAATAAAATGTATTTTATTTTATGGCTCAATTAAATGTGAAAGCCATTCCTATTTGGACTCACTCTCTTTTTCTTTGGCAAATCAAATCTTCCAGAAAACTGATCTGTGAGTCACCAAACTGATAATTGTTAAGCATAGAGTCTCAGTGACAACCTTAAAAGCGACTATTGCAATTTCCTTCAATAGACTTAATTTATTGAGTTCTGATACTTTTGTGTGCCAGGCATTCTAGTTAATTATCTAAATTAATTAATATAAAACCTAAATAGCTCTTTAAGATACGTATTCTGGGCCGCATTTTAAAGAAGGGATAATTAAGGCTTAGAGAAGTAAATATCTGAGGCCACCCAACTAGTAGTTGAATTCAGTTTGACCCTAGAACGTGTATTCTTAAACTCTGAAACAGAACTGAAAACAGAATTTGAAATAAAGTCTTCTAAATTCTGCCTCTCTTTCTAAAAAGGCAGCTGAATAGAGAAGGGGTTAAAATAGATGACAGCTAATTCCAAGTTTGTGTCCAAACTCTGAGATTCTATGATGTTAGTCAACCGTCATCTTAAATTATATGGTTGGTCGCTATAGTGTTACCATGTGATGAACTCGATCAGTAAACCATCACCTTCAATGTTATCAGAGAGAACAATGGAAGCCCCATCAACATTTACCTGTCTGTTTTTACAGTCTTCCTTTTCTTCTACTTCCCTTAAGAAACCCAAGTATATCTTTGGGAGGCCGAGCGGTGGCTCACACCTGTAATCCCAGCACTTTGGGAGGCCAAGGTGGGCGGATCATGAGGTCAGGAGATCAAGACCATCCTGGCTAACACGGTGAAACCCCATCTCTACTAAAAATACAAAAAAAAATTAGCCGGGCTCGGTGGTGGGCGCCTGTAGTCCCAGCTACTCGGGAGGCTGAGGAAGGAGAATGGTGTGAACCCGGGAGGCGGAGCTTGCAGTGAGCCGAGATAGTGCCACTGCAGTCCTGCCTGGGCAAGAGTGAGACTCCGTCTAAAAAAAGAAAGAAAGAAAGAAAGAAACCCAAGTATATCTTTTTCTATGTAAAGGCTACTGGAATAAGCTTTTTATTATTTTATTGAGAGATCTCCCACAATAATGTGAGGCTAATTTCTCTGAACAGTGGCTTGTTTTAATAAATATTTTGCAAATACAGCTAATACACTGTGTGGCTGACTCAGTGGTCCTCAACTCTAGCTGCACACTCAAATCACTTATAGAGTTCAAGAATATATAAAATCTTGTGTCTAAATCCTAGAGATTCTGATCTGTGAGTGTGGCCTGGAGTGGAGGCTGGAGGCTGATTTTTTACAGAGCTTCACAGGTGCTTCTATGGACACCCAGGATTGAGAATCAGTGATCCAACTCATACTTGTTAAAGAATTTGATGATATCATATGCACTACAAGAGTGATTGAATGAAGCAAAATCTCTATATAAGTCCCAGAATGAGTCCTTTAAAATAAAAGTAGAACCTTTGAGCCTCTGAAAAGCTGTCGCTTGGGCCATCCACATATTCATATTGAGTCTCAGATAATGAAAAGTCACAAAATTAGAAGCCATTAGAGCATGGTGTTAAGTGGAATTATGGAAAACCATTTGTAAAATGCTGTGGGGTTTGGAAGGACCTGATTTTTTTCACAGACATTTTTGTAATAGAAAACAAGGTAGTGGAAATGGCAGCATATTTGAATCTATTTGCATTCCCTTATAAAAGGGAAGGGTATAACCTTGCAAATGTATCTTGATCTGATATTATTTTTGCAAGTTAGACAGATTTGGGGACACCAGTCAGCCAGATTCAGGGCTAGCTATCAAATCAGAGCTCACTCTTCAAATCCCAGCATTAATCGGAATGATAAAGAGCTACGTTTCGATTAATCCTGCCCTGGACTTTAGACGAAAGAAACTGCAGTTTAATTACTGAGTGAAATTCACTTCATCTGATCTGCCTGTCTTTGCTATAATGTCGTAATATAATCAGCATCACCCTCACCTGAAACAGAGCTATGAAGTCCAAGGACCTGTTTGATTGGAAGAAATAAAATGATGCCCAAACAACAACCAGCCACAGTGCAGTAATTACTCAAACCTTGTTTTCATCTGTATGTCATTCTCCCATTGGCTTGTCATGACAGCAACTGAGAAAAGGATGGAAGAGAGTGTGATTGAAAAGGAGGCTGACCTGATGGAAGCAGACTGGGTGTGGGAGGGAAGAGCCAAGCTGTATAAAATCTTAAGGGTAATTAAACTTGTTTTTTTCTTTAATATGTATCCCACTGGCTGCTACTGATTTCTCAAGTCCAAGTTAAACCATTCAACTGATCTATCTCCCTGCAATTAAAATCTCTTCTTCAGTTGAAATTATAGTTTTTACTTTCAAAATAATTTATTTTCCTTTTGTAACTGGAATTTATTTGGCAGATTCTTTTTCTTAGGTCTTCATGTGGTTTTGTAAGTTAAACAGAGAAAGGGGTTGCAGATTTTCTTCTGTCAGAGGTAACAGCCTTTGGGAGCATTCCTTTCTAGGTTTGCATACACCCATTGCCTTTATATAAAAACACTGAATCCGGTAAGGTAGCTAGCTTTCCTATGAATTATTACCCCATATTACACAAAATGTTTAAAGTAACTTTCCGTATGTCATGTAGTTAGAAAGGGCCCTGAGCCAGGATATGAACCAATATTTGTCTGACTCTGGGTCATACTCTTTTGACTTTTCCACCCTCCACTCCCTTATTCTCACTTATTACAATTAATACTTCTCCAGTTGACTCATTCATCATGTTATTGTTGGGCATCCCCTATATGCGAAGAACTGTGCTATACTCCAGATATACATTAGTGAAACTAGAAAGAAGAATCATTTTCAAAGAGCTTTCCGGTTTGGTGGTTCAGTTGCTTCTGTGGCTTTTATTGTAAATTGATACTTTAAGTCCAAAAAGCAATTGGACCATTAGGAACAAATGTACAATGTGAAGTCAAGAAGATCTTCTTTATTTCCGTCTTTTTATTCATAATATAACCCAAAAATCTCAGAATTGAGAATCCCAAGAATCTCACGAATTTATTGCTCATATGTAGTCAGTCATCAAACTATATCAAATCTTGTCATATATAATCCACCAAAAAGATCCCTTGTACCTAGGAAAAACAGTAAGTGTGGGGGTTAGGAGAACAGGCTCTGGAGTCAGATTACCTGGGTTTGAATCCAGGCTTCACCACTTACTAACTGCATAACCTTGAAAAAGTTGCTTAATCCTTATCTGTGAAATGGAAACAATAAAGTTACTTACCTCTTAGGGTTAGCATGGAGATTAATGGGTTAATCTACATAAAGCACATAGTTCGGTGCCTGGCACAGAGTAGAACTTTAGTAAATATTGTTATTTTTTCCTCCACAATGTCTCTAGAACATGTTATTTCCTGTACATTTCTGCTGACACTACCGAAGTCAGATATTTATCACATAGTACCTGGGTTGTTGCAGTGGATCACTTCTCATTCTCTTGCTCTCACAAGCTTGCACTCTCTCTCTTTCTCTCTCATTACCTTTATGCTCTCCCTGTTTCAGTTTTTTCTGTCCACCATTCCCAATTATTTATACTAGAAGATCACTGTGACCATGCCAGTGTCCTACTTTACAAGCCTTTAGTAGAACTCTTGTGTTCACAGAATAAAGTGGACTACTAAGCCCATTATTCAAGGACCCCCTTTCGCATTCCACACTCAACCCATCTTTCCAGCATTGTTTCCTGTTACAATTCCAACTAACTTGTTTATTTGCTGCTTCCAAATACATATCTCAATTTTCTGCTTCCATGCTTTCTCTCATGCCCTTCACACAACTTGAAATGTCTTATCACCTCCCAAATCTTACATGTTTTTCAAAGTATAACTAGATTTGTTCATCATACTGAAGCTTTCCTTTGTCAGCCTACATATCAGTGATGATTTTCTCTCTAAACCCCTATTCTGAATATCTGAATTTTATTGCATAATAATTCCTTCTGGGCATTATCCCAACAAATAGATATTAAATATGTCAGGCACAGGTCAGTGTCTCCATACACATCATTATTTACCCAGTAGCATCTATCAAAGAAAATCAAACATAGATATACAATTAATCTATGCCAAATGAATACATGGTCTGAATTGGAAGTTTTTTTCCTTGCTCTAAACACTTTTTTTCCAAAAAAGTTACTCCAAATTTAGCCGTTTATTTCTACTGATTTTCTAAACTTCCTTTTGAATTATTTTGATGTCTCCCTCCTTAATCCTCTCCAAAAATCACTCTTATAATGCCTTTACATTTCCACAGTCATCATGCTGCTTTCTTACTTGGCATGTGGATATGGATAACTAGGCTGCTAATGGATTCTATTTCCTCTGTTCAGGTTTATTCTGCACCAGTTACGTCAATGGTAGAGTAATACTTGCATGTCTATAGAACAGAAATTATAGAACCCACCCTTTTTACTTTTTGTGGTTGTCAGGAAAGCAAAAGATATTTTATGCAAAAATATTTTATAAACTGCAAAAAGCTTTACAAGTACGAGGTGTCGTCTATATTTAGATAATATATTTAGATATATATTTAAATAATATATTTAGATAATAGAGACTACACCTTGTACTTGTACTTTTCCAATAAGCATGTATTCATGTACTAGATATATAAGAAAAATATCAAAAGTAATATATGATAAGCTATATCATATTTCTTGAATATAAACAATATATACATATTATACACAATATATACATATATACATTATATTATATATGTAAGAATTATTTCTCCTACATTTCTATATCTTCCCTTTTTTCATTCAATCCTACACCTCTCTTGAGAAACTTGCATTATTTGGCCTCATTATTTCTTTAGATCTGCAGGGCAAATGGGAGTCTTCCTTGAAAGCTACTCACTGGGAAGATTTTTTTAATGACTTCTTTAAAAATCAGCAAGCAGGACTGATCTGATATTTGACATACTGACAGGAAGAATCTTAACAGTTTCTAACCTTCCTAAAACAGCATTAAAATAAATCAACTTTACCCTGCACCTCAGATATCAAGATTGTGCGAATTCTCTGGCCATGTGGATTTTCTTGACATTTTTTAGTCAAAATCCTAACCAGAGAACAATATTTTTAGTTCAGCAATTCCGGTACAGAAAAGCCTTCTGACTTAGTCTACTGCTGGTTCCAACTTTTTCTTACGTGATATGGTTCTGTTAATCAGGGAGAGAATTGATGGACAGTTAGATAAAGGCTTAGAACTTGCAATCGGTGCCCCTAATAACCCAATACTGGAGGGAGACACTTCAGTTTTGTTTTATTGTTAGGAAACAGAAACAGGACAGGCAGAGCAGCCTTCATCCCATTATTTCTAGTGGAAGATGGACCCCAGAATGTTCCTCATGATATTCAGTGGCAGGCAGGCAGTCCGCTCCAGCCAGCCTTGTGTTAGATCTTTTAGCTATGACCATATTATTGAGGCTCAAACCTTTATTGCACCTGAATTCCTGTGGCCATTATCAATGGATTCATATCTCCATGAATTTTCTTTTCCATGAGGTCTCACCTCATTGTTTTATGTTTTGATATTATGATAAGCAGCAGGTGTCCTCCAGGCTCCCATCTTGCTTCTGTTTCCCCCCCCTGCACAACCCCCTGGACTTCCTACACATTATCCAGCTACCAAAATGCTCACTTTCCTGGCTGTGTTCCTCCTAAAGCAGCTAATCTTTACTTCTTCTTCCTGGCCTTTTGGCTCCTTCTGCTTGTGTGGAGTTTTGAGTTAAATTTTTCGAGTTAATATTTAACCTGTGAGATAACTGTTTACAAAATTGTTAGTTGATAATCAGGGATTTTTTTCCTGGATTAATATGGTTAAAGTTTAACTTAGTGGAACAGCTCACACACATACAAAATAATAAATACATATGTATATAATTAAAGTATTAACTCTGGGAATTTTGCTACTATGTTCTCATGACCCAAAATGGAATATTTGTTATAGTCTAGATAAAAGAAAAACCTTGGTTAAGAGTCTGGCAAGCTGACTCTGTGGAAGAATTTAAGCGGAAAAGGGAGCCAGAGTCTACTCCTAAGTGGCAAGTGGCAGGCAAGTGATAGAAACGTTCCTTTTTTTCTTAAGAAAATGATCTTTATTCATATTATTTTTATTATCACATTCAAAAGAAGTTATTGGGATTCTCTCCAACAGTGGGTTTGGATATATTTTGGCTTTGATTTTCCTTGTAATATCTTGCGATATTTTCTCGTGTCAGTGACCTTTTTATATGTTACAGCGTGGTTGTATCTTAGAGCCAGATGTGAGGAAAGCAATCCCTGTGTTCAGGTACTTCCCTCCACTCATGTTTGTAAGTCAGGAATGACTGTTTTTTCTCTTGAGATGAAAGTGAACTTTAACTCCATCTGACATCAGAAGATGGAGTACTGGTAGACTTAGAATAGATCTTGTATTCTTAAAGGAAGTCTTCATGCTTTTGCTGTGGGTAGGGGGAACAACCTAACACAGAAAACATATTCAGGTTACTTTAGTTCGCTTGGAAATGGTTTTCGTATTTACTTCTTGCCATGTAGACCTCAAAGAACAAGTGTTTGAAGAAACTGGGTGGAGCAATTAAGTGGATCTAGGTAAATGATCACTTACGAATTTTCAAAAGTAGTTCATAAATTTTGCCATGAGATATGTGGAATAAAAAAGCTTCAAGCCAAACCAAGAATAAGATTTTCTACTCTTTTTTGTATATCAAAGTCATAAAATCAGACCATCAAAACATCTGACAGTCCATTGTTTTTCCAAATATACTGTGTTTATCCCAATTCAGAAATAAGAATGAATTACTAGTAACAGATTTCAAATTTGATGAGACTTAAATAGGCTTAAGTGCCCTGTAAGATAGTAGAGAAAGTTGAAAAGAGGGGTATCCCAAAAGATATTACAGTTTCGAGGAGGAAAAGAAGCGGTTATCCGTGTTAAATTGTTGCCAAGAAGTTGAGTCAGATGAAAATTAAAATGTGACCATTGCATTTGGCAACAGTAGATATGGTAGAGTGGAACGGATAAAAGCCTGATTGGAATAGATTAAGAAAAGAATAGAAAGTGAAGATGTGGTAATAACTAATATGGACAATTTTTCTAATACATTTTGTTATGAAAGGAAGAATCAAAATGGGGGGTGAACTGGAGGGAGTCTTGGGATCAAAAGAATAGCATATAAATATACACAAACATGGTAGGTTTTGTTTCTGTTTTTGTTTTCTTATATGGCATTTTGTTTATCTGCCTTCCCAGTGGAAAAGCAACATGGACAAGAATCAAAGCCTCAAATCTCTAGTAGAAAGAGACATGGAAAAGGTAAAATCCATCTGGTAAAATGTAAAAGGGACTGGCTCAGATTCAACAGATCTTGGTCTACTTAAAGTTCTACTAGCTACTGGTAATGTGAACCTCAATAACCTTTCTGTGGCTATCAGTTTGCTTATTTATTGATAAAGTCTAAAGTTCCTTTATGGTATTCTGTATCTATGAAAAAGGAAAAAAGCAGACACATTTCATAAACCTCTCTCTAGTAGAAATAAGTTTATATCATTCACAATTTTATTATTTAGAAAACACACACATCTTGTTAGTTAGCCCTCACAAGAATGCTATGAGGTAGGTGGTTAGATTGTTTTGTTTTAATGGAAAAGGAAACCAAGGCTCTGCAAGGGTAAGTAACTGGCAAAACCACACAGTGTGCAGGCAGCAGAGGCAGAGGTCAACTTCAAGTTTTCGGAATCTAAGTAGAATATTCTTCCTACCATGTTCTGCTCTACATACACCTCCCCTGTAGCCTTTTGTTTTGTTTTGTTTTGTTTTGTTTTATTTTGTTTATTCTCCTGGATCTTCAATGAATACCCCCCACGTTTTTTCATTTCTGGGCCAGGTTTCCATTATTTTCCCTTCTGTGCATTCCACTTTCCTCAGAACTTTCAGGTATGGCCACCCCTTTAAATATTTGCATTTCTTCATAAAACAGAACCAAGTGCATAAGGGTTGAAGATCTATATTAAGTTCATAGGAAAAACAATCCCACGCCAAAACATTTTGCCAGACTAGTAAAATTGCATTTCAAACAACCCATGAAAAATCAACGCTGTAACCACAATGGCCAGTGTTAGCAGTGGAAACCTTCTCATAATATCTTGTCATTTGGACTTACAAGCTTTTAAAACCAGAGAATGAAAAGGGAAGAGCAAAAAGGTAGGAGGCAAATATGGCAAAGGGGAAGTGGGAGAAGAGATGGCACAGGAGGGGTACAAGTGTTGCTTGGTGTAGACCCTGCAGACCAAAAATTATTGTGTTTCTAACACTATTGATTTTTTTCAGCAGCTGATATTTCAATCTGGGTGCAGTGTGTCTGTGAGTCTACGCACACTGTCAAGAAGAAATATGATAGTGTCTTAAAAGATTAATAATATCGCTGGTCCTCTGGAGGCCTGTCTTAATTCACTGGCCTGTTCCCTGGCATGTACTGTAATTTATCTAGTCTGATTTGAATAGCAAATGGCAATCGGCTGCCATTAGGGAAATGGGCATCATTCTTATTGATCCACCATGGGCTGGATTTTATTTAAGGAGAACTGCAAAATGTTATTACCTTCAGGAGGAGAAACTGAAAACGGAGCTTTTCCCGTGTGTATTTCGGAAATGTTCTACCTTAAAAAGGGGGGAATGGATTGTGGGTTTAGGAGAACGGAGAGAGATTATCATCCTGTTGTGTGAAAAGGGACATGTACAGGCTGTTTACAGCATAATTGTTTATCAGCAGGAAAGAATGCTCATGATTATAAGAGGCCACGGGCCTCAGAGGTTAGAACATTGGAAAGATAGTCTGACCTGTTCCAGTCCAGCTTTGTGTAAAGCCTCCAGTTGCTCAGAATCCATTTGTCAGTCTGTAAAATGGGCTAAAAGAATCTGTTAGGAATGTGTAAGGTTTGTTTAGCATTTGTTTCACATCCTGGGAGTCTTGGATAAAGGATGTTATAGAATTAAAAACACACACACACAAAGATCTTATTTAGTATTGTGCATGTTGGGGGGTAGTGTCCAGTATTTATTATTGCTCTTCATTCAGCGTTCTGGAAGGGACAAGTTATGTGCTGAGTGAAGCAAGACGAAGTAACCTCATAATTCTCATTAACCATTACTATATCTCTCAGGTCAACGTTGCATATATTGACTTTAATGTTCACCTGTTAGAGACAGGTCTAAGCCTGCACTTTTACCTTGTTTTACTGAATAAAGGAAAGCTGTCAGTGTTATTGTAGCAAATGTGGGAGACAGACTTGGGTCTTTCTGCCTACCCCACACTCTCTTTTCTGCAAGAATAGGAGCTGAATGTACCATTTCTCTGAGCTTGATGCACATTTCCTGTGAAGGAGCATGCACATACCTTATCCCTAACCTTCCTTAAAAGCCTCCCGGAGGGGAAAAAGGTATGACAAAGGTGGCTAGAGGAAGGGGCTCATTGCTACCGAAATTCTTCTTCATTCCACCTCGGGCTGTTAGGGAAAGAAACGATAATGTGCTACAGGAAATGGCCAAGTATAAAAGCAATAAAATAAATTGAAAATGACTTTGTTTTTTTGAGCGGCAGTAATTGCTATATGTTGTGATGTTTGCATAAGGAATTAGTTAATGTGTAGCAGAATGGCATGTGATACTTTTTATTTGCTTGATGACTATAGTCTCTGAGTGAATGACTTATTAAGGTTAATAAAGAAAAATTTGCTTGTGACTTGTAATGATCCAATTGCTAGAATTTAGCATCCCCTTATGCATTGTTGCCTAAAGGGGAGAAGGAAAAAAACCTACACACATTAATGGCCGACTGGCTATGATTTTTTATAGTGGTGTGAGAACAAACAATGTCTTCTAAATTGTTGGTCTGTCTATCTTTCTGCCTGCCTGGGCAGGAACGTTATGGCTTTCTTAATTCTCCTGTGTGATTTATCATCCTAAATTCATTGTTTTGCATAACTCTGCTCAAAATGAAGAAATGTCATTATTTTGCAGCGAAAAAGTTGTCATTTGCATAATGCCTGCCATTAATTATTGTGAGACTAATGCAGTTGTTGATATTTTTAGGGCACAGTGGTACAGCCTGCACCTTGTATAATGTCATTCTGAAAACATTGGTAGTTAATAGGTGCCACAACATTGCACAAATGGAAAAGAAGATGATGAAGAAGAAGGGGACACAATGGAACAGGCTGTGATCTTTATTTAGCTTTTTTTTTTTTTTTTCCTGAAATGCTTGGTGAGAGAAGACTATAAAAGGAAGCGAATAGAGCAGGAAGCTGTGACATCCAAGAGAACAAAGGGATTGAAAAGCAGAGGTTTTCTATTTAGGCTGAATTAGTGTAACCTGGGCTTCAGCCAGTTTAGTGGAGGAAGTCATGTCTCCTGTGTTTTGGCTTACCTACGTAACCAAAGCCTTGAGCAGAATGTAGAGTTGGGCTTTTAAAACCATCAGTTAGAATAAGGTTTTGCCCTGAAACATGTTCATCTCATGGAAGAATTCTCTTAGCTGGGCATTTGGCCAAAGTTAAGAGGACACACCATGGTTTCATGGAAGAGAAAGCTGAAGACTGTGATTTTCAGATTTTGATTAATCACTCGTCTGTACTTCACTTATTTCAGTATTTCTGTCTAGGATGATAGCTTTCCTTTCCTGCAAAAAGCAGAGGGATATAGTAGCAGTATATTAGAGTGACATTTTTTTTCCTCTCTATTGTTTGCAGTAGGTCTAACTTTTGCATCTGATTCTTTAGGGAAAGCACCTACCAAGGCTTCCTATTACCTATTTCACAGGTAAGTGAAAGTCAGTTATAAAAATTCGATCAGAGATGAAACTCATTACACTGAGTCTGGGAGGCATAAATATTACAAATGTAGGTAACTGTTGATCTTTTTAGTTATGGGAGCTTAAAAAAATAGACACATCAAATAGAATTTTTTCTCCTAATTTCACTGTTTTGTGTATATTATAAATTTAGATATTTCTTTTTTATCATTAAATTTAAAAGACATAAAAGAAATGGAGCCTCAAAAGTAGGTCTAGTTACTGAGACTGACCAGAGATACTTAGAAAGAAGATATTACCCTTCAATGTTCAAAGCCTGGCATTGTAATCTCTTTGGAAAATGCAGTGTTTTTCAGACTCTAATCCAGATTCCAATGGCTATTCTGTGCCCAAAGACCAATTACTATTTTGGAGTTCTCTTAAAGCCAGATGATGCTTTGAGGGGGCCATCAGGACCTTACGGAGACCACAGGGGACTGTCTCAGTTTGTCTTATAATAAATATCTAGGCAGAATTAGGGCTGGGATAGTTCTGTAGATCTTGCCTTACTTTTGGAGTTTGATCTTCATGTGTTCAGTTTTGGGATATGTAAAAAGCTGGCATTTTCAGCTAGGAAAATTTTAATTTCTGTGTTAGGAAATTTTAATTCTACGGGGAATTACCACACTTGGAGTTGTAAAAAACAGATGAGCTCATGCGTCAATTGAGACCCATCTGCATTGCTGCTACTCACTTTTCCTTTTCTTCTGAAGAAAATGAAGTTGTCCTAACACCCCAAATTAATGTATTTGACTATAATAAAATCAATATAAACATATGATATAAAAACATAAGTAAGAAGTCCAACATCGAGGGGAAATGAAGAGAAAATGAAACAAGGGATTTGCACTTCATATGGTATACTAGTACAGACTGATTAATTCTTAATCATCTTATAACCTAGTAATGCCTAGTTATCTATCATATATTCTACATGTACCTATAGATCCTACATATAAATACATCGGAATAGCTGATAATCAGCTTAGCAGGTTATACCATTATTAGGGTGACCAACTTGTCCTGACTAGCCTGGAGCTTTCTCTGTTTGAACACGGAAAAGCTCACATCCCTCCTCAGTCTTGGACAAACCAAGGCAATTAGTACTATAACCATGATGGATACTTGTAAGGCATGTTGATTTAATAGTTACATTATATATTTTGTCACCTCTTCTATTGCTTATTATATTTGAAAAGGCTTTGATTTCTTGAACAAACTGCTATATCCTTTTATGTAGTGAACAAATTGAGCCCTTTAGTGAACAAACTGAACTCTTTTTTTTTTTTTTTCCGAGATGGAGTTTCACTCTTGTTGCTCAGGCTGGAGTGCAATGGCACGATCTTGCCTCACCACAACCTCCGCCTCCCGGGTTCAAGGGATTCTCCTGCCTCAGCTTCCCGAGTAGCTGGGATTACAGGCATGTGCCACCACACCCGGCTAATTTTTTTGAATTTTTAGTAGAGATGAGGTTTCTCTGTGTTGGTCAGACTGGTCTTGAACTCCCGACCTCAGGTGATCAGCCCGCCTCAGCCTCCCAAAGTGCTGGGATTACAGGTGTGAGCCACCGCGCCCGGCCTGAAGTCTTTTTTATAACATTAATTTTCTAAAGAATTTTATATAACTGTAAGAGAGGTTGAGTAAAGAAGTGTAGATTTTCATGCATTAAGTTTCTAGCACTTTGATCATGTATACTCTGGAAAATAGCAGTTTCATAGTAAATAATCACCTTCAACTCTGATCCCCTGTGTTCAGGAACTAATTTTAGAGCTCAAGTCTTACACAGAAACAGGGTAGAAATCCATATGTTAGCTGGCATGATTTTCATCACCTAACATCTGATAATCACGTCATACTGGCATTCTTTAATGCTCACTGATTGCTGCCAGGACTTCTAACTTCTCTATCCTTTGCTTTGGAGTTTTTCTTCCTTTTACATCCAGCTCTGTACTAAGAACTTGGGATACAAGATGGATAAGACATGGTCCTTCACGATGAGTTTTTCAGTCTAATCTATGAAGGAAAATTGCAAGAATGAATTTTATATAGCGCATCGTCAAAGCTTAGACATAGAAGAATAGCACTTAGAATGTTGTTTGCTTCGTGGATTAGTTTGTTCATCTGTTTAATAAACATTTATTGAAACTCTACTCTCTGCTCAGCAATGTTCTTGACATTGTGGATACAAAGATGAACTATACTTGGAACTTTCACAAAATAAATAGTATAAAAGTATAGCTCACTCCTCTCCAGATTGAGGGTTCATCAAGCACAAGATTGCCATGTCAGCATTTGATGCCAGTCTAACTTACCAGGACCAGTTGGGCTGGGAAAACGTCTCCTTTATAAACTCAGAGATACTATTTTTAGTTAACTATCTAATTTGACTTACTCCTCCCAAGAAGTTTATTATAAGAGATGTGAGCTATTGCATGTAGGTGGTTTCCCAGACTGGCCTGTGCAGTCAGATGGAAAGAATAGAGGCCTCTGGGACAATCCAGAGAAGCCGCTGCACCATGCAGAATAAAGATTTTCTATTTAAAGTTTATGTGACTGGGATGAGATTTATAAGTACTGGAACACTTTATTCATCTACTTATTCATTCAGTCATTTAATAGTTATCAAGTACCTATAATGTTTCAGACATTGTTCTAATTACTGGGAATGTAGTGAGAAATTAAACAAAGTTTCCTATGAAACTTATTTTATAGTGGAAGGAGAGACAGCCAATAATTATGTAAACAAAAAAAATCATTTTAAATAATGATCAGATCTAGGAAGAAAATAATGCATAATAAGGAGGTAGAAAATAGGGATATATAATTTAGAAAGTGCTATTTGAAATAGGGTAAGTAGGAAAGGTCTCACCGAGTGGAAGATATTTGAGCAAATATTTAAATTATTAGAAGAACCTAAGCATGTGGTGACCAGCAGGAAGAACATTTTAGGGAAAGGGGATGGATATTGTAAAGACTTTGGAGTAGGAACAACTTGAAATTTTCCAGGAAGAGCAAGAAGAAATGTGTGGCTCAAGTGGACCAAAGTAAGAATGATCATGTAGATAAGTAGGGAGCAGCTCACATAGGCCGTGGTAAAGACTGACAGAAAGCTATAGAGGATTTTTTTAAGCATGTATGATCTCATTTACATATTAAAAGAGTTCCAGGGCTACACTGTGGAGAACAGTCTACAGGGTCAGGGTGATACAGGAAGAGCATGTAGTAGTTATCGTAGTAGCCCAGTTATGCAAAGGGCAATGGCAGTGGGGAGGGGATGAAAAGTGGTTCAACTCTGCATAACTTGAAGGTAGGGCTGACAAAAGTTGCTGAGGGTCTCAATGTGGTTTTACATGAGAGAGACATCAGGTGTGATGAATTTCAGGCATTTCACCTCAGCCACTGGATAAATGGCAATATCCCATGGAGTTGGGAGCTATAGGGGATATGGAGAAATGAGCAGATTTGGGAAAGAGATGAGTATGAGTTAGTATTGGAGCATGTTGAATTTGAAATTCTTTTCCAAATAAAGAGATGTGTAGTAGGCAGTTGGATACATGAGACAGGAGTTCAGAGGAAGGATTAGGACTGGAGATTCAAACTCTGTTTTTATTTCTGCATATGTATTTTCTTTACAGCATAAGCCTACAGGGTACGAAGAATGAACTCTGAGAATGTTTGGAGGTAAATATACATGTCCCATATTATTTGATGATGAACATGCAAGTACTGCTCTCAATTCAGCCTGCTATTTTTTAAAATTCCCTGATATACATTGCAAAGAGGTACCAACAAAACCATGTAAACACTTTCTAAGGACACATATGGTTTATGATCATATTGAGTTGTAAGACAAATTATTGTTTCATAACGATGTAAGAGTAGAAATAGGGGAAGACACAGATTCTGTAGTTTAATGTGTAGGAAAAATCAGTGTGAATTAGTAGGGAGGTGAAACTCTAACCCATTGTTGGAATTAGTGAAGATTTAAACAGGTAGTAAGGAGCAGTCAGGGCATTCAAGATAGAAAGTCATAAGTAGATTGTACAAAGACATAAACTAGCTTTCTCTTTATGACGGAGCAAGGATGGAGAACAAGGACACCGGTCTAGCATCAGCAGAGTGTATATGTTTGTGAAGTTAAGGGAGATGAATTTATAAAAGTTGGCTAGAGCTAAGGGATTTGAACTTCCCCAGTAGCCCATTGGTTCTCACCTCTAGTATAATTCAGAATCACATTTGGAGCTTTCAATGAAGATGCCTGAATATTACTACTGGAAGTCCTGATTATAGGTTATGGAAAGGCCCTAGCACTTGTATTTTCAACAGGGAGCCTATTCCAGAACATTTGCCCATCCTAAAGCTGTGGTTATTTACTAGAATTAATAGTCCTGTGTGAGTAGCATGTACTGGATTGGTAGGTAGAGTTGTCTCTCCCTGCACCAGGTGCTCGTGGATCTTTACTCCAGTTCATTCTTAAGTGTCATGGCTCGGATTTTCTCCACATCTTTGCCTAAATTTTCAGCCTTTCTCTGTTTTATAACTTGGAAGTACCTTGGCCTTTTAAGGCTTGCTTTATTTTCTTTCTATTTGTGGTCTCTTGCACAATTACCTGTGGTCAAGTGTGGGTGTAGGGGTGAGTAAGAACCATGAGAGGGGTGGTGTCTCTTACAAAGAACTGTGAGAATGAGAAGAACTATGAAACTGTTATGCTGCAGGCCTAAATAATATAACTAATTAATACTATGGAGGCTGAATTGAAAGCAAAATATAGGACTTAAAGAGAAATTGGTATTTTTTCTAAGGAGGAACCTAAGATTAAAACCACAGATTTAATAAGATTTTTTATTTGTTTAATTGGTAGGGTATCTTTTATAACTACATAGTCCCAAATACTTAAGATTTTAGAATGCAACACATACATCTATAAAAACAGGAGAAGGAAGACTTCGAGAGACAAAAGAGTGCCTACAGAGGGTCACTTTTAGGCCTTTAGAGAAGGAAGGTTGGTATAGATGAATATTTTAAGTAATATTTTACTATGAAATAAATGTGCTTTTATTATGGAAAAGTTCAAATAAACAAAAATTATTTATAATTTCTCTACCCAGAAACAAGCACTTCTAGTGTTTTCTGGTCCTTTTGCACTTTGTGTGTACACAACTATCACTTCTTAAACAATATTTAAGTTAACAATATTTAACTTAGCAATATTTACTTAAACAATATATTTTCCTGTACATATATTGTTGGTTATATGCCTTTTCACTTAACAGTATTCCAAAAACATTTCTTCATGTAATTAAGTGGTATCTAAAGTATGATTTCTTAAACTGCATAGTATTTAAGTCTAGGAATGTACTGTCATTTATTTAATCAACTCTCTATTGTCAGACAAGGTTACCAGTCTTTCACAATTATAAATAATGCCATGGTAAACATTCTTGCTTCTAAATCTTTGTGTAGATCTTTGAGTATTTCCTTTAGATACATTCCTAGAGGTGAGATTTCTGGGTCAACAGTCTTCATATATTTTTTAAGTTTTTGATGCATATTGCTAAGATGCCCTCCAGAGCATTTTGCCAGTTTTATTTTTTCGGTGGTAACATCTTAAAGTTTTCTTCCAAAAGTGATTTGATTCAAAGCCATGCTGTTGCTTTTCTCTGAGTCCTTTCTGGTCCACCAGTTATAGCAGACTTAATTTAACTCTTACCTTAAGGTTAACACTTAGAGTAACCAAAACATTTTTGTAGTCATTTATGCTGCAAATGAGACAGTTTACAGAATATAAATTGACAGTGAGATTAGATTGCGTTTCTTTCTTATGCATGTTCTGTACAAGCATTCTGCTTATCCTGGATAACAAACAAATAACAAAAAGAAAGAAAAAACCTTACCTCTCTTACTTGTCCTGACTGAACACTCACAATGCATTAGGCATTGAACTGAACATGGAGGAGATATGATTCCTGCTTTCTGAGACTTTGCAATTCCAAGTACCATGATTGATAAGGTACAATATAAATAGTGGGCTTCTAGGACAATGCCCTGTGGTTAAAAGTAATTAAGTTATATGGTGCCGGCAGACTACAGGATACTTGTGATCCACATATGCAGGTGGATTGTGTGCATCAGTCATGGTATCTGTGGAATCTGAGAGACGGGAAAGGCATACTTGTTTTAACTCCAGAATAATATAGAGAACTCAAATTCCTGCCCAGGCAAATAGGGATAAGTTATAGACTGCAAATAGGAGATGGATTGTGGGGAGGAAAAAAAAATCTACTAGTTCCCACTTCTTCCACTGTGTCCCCTCCAGGGGAGATTCATAGGTCAGCGTCCTTCATGTGGTAGCTTTGAGTTCCCGACATTTTCAAAACTGTTCTAGGGAAAGGGTCGGGCATGTATATGAAGACTATTTTCTCGTGAGCACAATGGGAGAATATTTGAAACTGGGACTCTTGTGAAAAATCAGAAAGGTTGCCAGTGTACCTGGGCCTTCCTATTGTCTTGAAGTACTGTGGTGGACTTTGTCATGCTTAAAGGAGGTGTGATTGGGGGTAGGGAATTGCTTGACTGAGAATTAAAGAGTGGGAGCTCCTGTCCAGTTGCTTAAACTGAAAAGGATTTCTGACACATATTTGGTTAGCAAAAATGGTTGTGAGTTAGTAGGACAATTGTAGCACTGATATAAAAATTCCAAATAGTCCTTCCGAATAGATATACACACATTTAGAAAACGCATTATAAATGACATATAGCAAAAATGTAAACAAGCCATTTAATAACATTTTAATGCTTGATTCTGATCTCTTAATTAAAATGTGCATAAAAGAAAACAATGGTGGAACATCTGTGTGTGTTATTGGGATAGCAGGATTTATGCTGCACCCTGGGCTTTTTGTTTGCTTTTCAGCGTGTGTGAATGTGGGTGGGTTTCCTCTTTGAGCCACAGTTACCCATTTGACCCCCACAGGGTCTATATTCCCACCCACCTTCTCTTGGCTGTAGTTGCACCCCCTTTTTTCCCCTCTTACTTAAAATACTGTATGGCTTGTTCTTTGCTTAAATTAAACTACTCTCATCATTTGATCTGAAAGCCACTCTTCACCCCACCCCTCTAACCTGAAACCGTGACCTAACCCTGACTCACCCTTGTTATCTCAGCAGATGTACACAGCATTACCTAATGTTTTGGCCTCAGTGAATAATCTCAAAGAGCTTTGGGGAAAGTGTGGCCTTTTGTATCTGTGACCTTGCAGCAGTTATTCCTTAGCTGGACACTGTGGGATTTAGATGTTAAAAACAGACTTTCTACTAACCCCTGCTGGTGATTTCTTTATTATTATTACTGATTTGGAGGATGTATCTCTGAACCCCATTTTGCCCAACTGTTAAATGAGAGTGCCAGCAATCACAAAAAGTCAAGGGTTATTAAGTGCTTTAAAATCGTCCACTGAAAATGTTACACTGTGATATGCTTTTATTTCCACTTTTACATGGAACACATGTGATCACCAAAAAGTTTGTCTTTGATTAAAAAAGCATAAAAAGTACCTCACATCTTCTGTTACTCCCAGCAGATTTATGTATCATTAATACAAGAGAAAGTCACACACAAATAGCCTTCTTAAATATACAATAATTAATATTTAATGCCCCCTTTTATGAGGGGGTCTTTGTGCTGGGATGTCTCTAATCTTCACAATGTTCCTGCAAAATAGGTGGTTTTATTCTTTATTTCACAGGTGATGAAAATGAGATTTCAGAATCATTTAAGTGATGTGCCTACAGCTTTATTGTTAATAAATGGAAAACCTGGGATTCAAACTCAAGTCTGTCTCTCTCTTTCTCTCTTTCTCTACATTATATTCTTCCTATAATATCATGACCTATATGGGAGTATGGTAGCTCCCATTTCCTATAGACCGTGGCTAGATGGTGTTATGAAAGAATTAAGTAAAATGTGCCACTTGTGACAAATGTCTGAAAGTTGTTTTTATAACTAGGATTTAATTCACAAATGAAGAGTAATTATCAATATGTCACAGATGAAGAGCTGCATGTATGGATCAGTATAATTTCTGTTCTTTGGCTTGTGGATGCAGTATGCCCCAGGGAGTTTCACAAATCCACATGGCATCTCCCAGTGCTGGGTTCTGGGTTAGCTGGCCAAAGTGTAAAATTCCTCTGTGTTCGGATGGCTCACAACTGGTTACTATCTGAAGAGATTTGTATAAAACTACCTACCATACGTAGACTTAGTTTCTTTTCTGAATTTGTCTCTAACACTTGAGTGGGGAAAAAAATACCAACTTTTGATACTGGGTTTGTTGTTTTTAATGGGTGTTTGTTTTTGGAAGTGTTGTGCCAAGAGAGGAAGAAGAAGTGGGTGTGGGTCTTTCTTCCTTTTGCTATTTTCCCTTTGCCTTCTTGTGGTCCTATTTCCAATCTGATTCTATATTATCAGTTTGCCATAATCCTTTGCAAAAGACATAAAATGTTCATAGACTGGAAGTTATTAAGGCTTTAAATCACATCACACTATCATTGGAGTAATTTTGGGGGGGAATTTTGCATATTTCAGTTCTCTAGTATAGGTCATGTGCTGCATACTAGGGATGTAACTTACACCTGCTCTACTTCCCTTTATTTTTTTTCCTCAGGCTGAGAGAACCTTTAAACTTGTTATGTGTTCTGAAACAGATCAAATATTAGATTTCTAAGACTATCAGGCTGTGGTGGTGAGGGAAGGGTTAGTATTATATACAAATACGTATTAAGGAAGGCATCATAGTTAAGTGAGAAAAACATGGGTCTTGAGTATTATGGGAGCTCAGGCCTTTTCCTTACTAGCTGTGTAGCTTTGAGTGAGTTATTTAATTCACTAAACTAAGATTTTGAATAATGATACCTACTATATAGAGATATTGTACAGATTAAATGGTATAGTACATATAGAATATTTAGAACAGTGCCTGACCCTGAGTGAATGTTGTTTGTTTACATTTCACACAGCAAGAAAAGGGAAAAATGGGAAAGAGTGGCAATTAGAAAATAATGATATTGGGTTTGAAAAAATTGTTTTCATCCTTTCAGTTCAGCATAGTAGTAGAAAGAGCATTTGTCTAGCAGGCAGAGACTTGGGTAAAACTTCCAGCTCTGCCTCCAGAAAGCTGTAAAATCTTTGCTATTCACCTTAGTATCTCAGACTCCTCATTGCGAAAATGAGAGAGTTAGAACGCATTATCTTGATTTAGTTATATACTTTTGCCTTCAGAAGATTTTTCTGCTTCTCAGAGTAGTCTATGACATATCATTCAACAGTGTATAAGTCTCAAAGGCCAACAGCCAAATATGGCAGACAGGGCTGTTGTTAAGATATTCTTTTTCCTGTGTAACTATGTTTACATGTGCATTTATGTTCTTTGTATATTTGTCACGTGCCTGAATATTTATGCACCTGCATGGTTGTTGAAGTAAGCTCACTAGCATACATTCATACATTTTTGTGGGTATGTGTGTTTATATATAACCTATATATATATACAGTATGTGTGTATATATATAAATATATGTCTGTGTGTATGAGAAACAGATGCACTGTAGGCAGATAAAGCAGATAAATATAGATCCAAATAGAAGCATAAGCATATAAATATAGACGTTATATAGAGTGAAAGCAAGCAGATCAGCACCATTTCATTATTGCTTGAAGTCTTTGTAATAAAAGAGTTAGAAATCAGTAACTGACATTGAAATTATTGACTGAATGACACTGTCATATCAGAAGGCACAGTGTGAGGTAAGAAAATAACCTTTCTTTCAACTTTGAGGAGAAATTAGCAGGAAGATTTATCACTGTTAATTATTTGATTTAGGAAAGTTTTTAGGTGCTGTGTAGTGTTGTGTTTTTAAACGTACAGAAATGTCACCTCTCCTAAAAATACTGCCATACAACAAAAAATAAATAAGAAAAGAAAATCTATTCCAGTCTTGCAAAAAGATTTGGCAAA
The DNA here is from genome assembly GCF_029281585.2 of Gorilla gorilla gorilla. NCBI lineage: Eukaryota > Metazoa > Chordata > Mammalia > Primates > Hominidae > Gorilla > Gorilla gorilla. The sequence goes on along the minus strand of NC_086017.1, from coordinate 125,569,598 downwards.
TGTGACACCTGGATCCCTTTCGTCCACAGGTTGTGATTTGCAACTCTTGCCTATTTCTAGGTATAGACAAATGAGTTGGTTTCGTTCTACAGTATTTTCTACAAGCCCCTCTGAAGTCTTTAAGGAAACTCACCTAAAGGAGATATCTCAGGCTAAAGTGACCATTGTGAAGTTATTGTCATGGGGACGCTTGCAATTGTCTTTAGTGAGTGTGTTGTGTGAGTAAAACTGGGCTTCCATCTGTTACTTTCATATCACTGTCTGTTTTTACCAGTCAAAATAATTGGTTGTGAGTTTTTGCTTTATTTTATTTTGTTTTAGTGAGAAGGGTATTGTGAGTTATTTTTAGCTAGCGAATGTACTTTTTAATGTTGCAAGTTATATCTTGCTCATGTGTTTGAATGCTATTTGAAGAAAAAAAAAGTAGTCCCTCCTTTTTCCCTCTCTAAACCTCATCTATTTCCCTAGCAGATCTTATCTGCCCTTCAGCTTTGTTGTAGGAACATTCAAAGAAGCTAAAATTTGAAGAAATTCCTTGAAATGTACAAATACAAAGCCTGCTTTTTCCCAGTACCACAAAACTGCCAAAGTTGTTGCAATTGCTTTTTCTGTCATTAGTCTACCATTGCTTTTCCTTACAGGGATGAGAGAAGAGGGACCAGAATACGTGTTCCTCCTAACTTCTGCTCCAAATCAGAGTTTAGACTGGAGGAAAAAAAGGAGGGAAGGGCAAAGCAATAAAGACTTATTGAATGTTAAGGAATGAATTAGTGCTTCCTGAAGAACTGTTCATTCTTCTTCTCTCAAATCTGGCTTCAGTTACTTTGTTGTTAAGTTCTTCACCAAATTATGATTTTAAAATATTTTTAAAGAATGACTCAGTGGTCTTGAGGATCACACACACACTCTCTCTCTCTAACACACACACACACACACACAAATTTGTGTAAGATTCATTTAAAAAATTGCATTGTTTGAATAAAATGGAGTATACTTTTCAATTTATAAATTATTTTGAATGAATACTTAATGTAATGTGTAAAGTTGGCATACTCTACAGTGTTTCAGACTACAGATTCTTTTTTAAATTCTGTTATTTACCTGATGAGCTCTAAGGTTAACTTGAACAAGTATTTATTTATTCAAGAGTATTATAGTATATCTACATAAAACAATTCAGCAAAGATTTTAGAAAAAGAATCACTTGCCAAAATAACATAGTAAAAGTCCTTTATCTTTACACACACACACACACACACACACACACAGACACACACACAATTTAGACTAAAGCACTATGTCCCATTTAGCTTAAAAAATGTTTTAGGATTAGATTTCTGAGGGAAGTATGTACATACACATACTCCTCTTTTCTTGTTCTTTGTTTCCTTTTCTCCTGGTGTAACATATTTACTGTTTAGCTTTTGTCAAATACTTTATAATAATTACCAGAAATTTTGACAAAGACAAAAAAATTCATCTGTGTATGTGTATATTTATATGTTTATATGCACATAGACACACACACACAAACACACACATCCAGATTGAAATGTTAATGTTGTATTAATCATCTGATTTTTGGGGGTGGAGGGTTTCAGACAGGGTCTCGTTCTCTCTCTCAGACTGGAGTGCAGTAGCACGATCATGGCTCACTGCAGCCTGGGTCTCCCAGGCTCAATCAATCCTCAGCCTCAGCCTCAGCCTCCAGAGTAGCTGGGACTATAGGCATGTGCCACCATGCCTGCTAATTTTTTTTTTCACTGTGTTTTGTAGAGATGGGGTTCCACCATGTTGTCTAGGCTGGTCTCGAACTCCTGGGCTCAAGCCATGCACCCACCTCAGCCTCCCAAAGCGACTCCCATGGTGACTATAGTCACCATGCCTAGCCAATCATCTGATTTTTTTTTATGCATTATGTTTTAAAACTTTCTCCTAATATAAATCTTCAAAGGAATTTTTGTAAACATTCAAATGTCTGGTCTCATTTAAAGGTTTCTAGGAGATTGTGCATTTTCTTATCTAAGACAAAACATTTTCCAAATATGCATTTGGATATTTGCATATGAATAAACAGGGATTTATCAGAGCCAAGAGCAAAGCAAGAATCTCTTTTTAGGAGTCATTTACCCTTTCTACCTCCTACTTGGAGCATGAGGTAGCTCTCATCATTGGCATGGAGACTTTTTTTTTTCAGTTAGATGGTTTCATATTCTGTTCCTGGTGTTGCATTGCATTGCAGTACATATGGGCCTGGGAGTCAAACAGATCTTGATTCAAACCTCACTTCACAACTTTTTTAATTAGCTCTGTTTCCTTACGCAGGTTAGCTAACAGCTCTTTAACTATGTTGCTAATCTATAAAACATGGGCCACAGCTACTTCGCTGCAGGTTTGTATTAAACGAAATAATATTAATGGAATATATGTCATGTAGTATGTACTCAGTAAATACCAGTTTCCTCTGGCCTGTTAATTTTAATATATAGCTATGATTTCGTCCCCAATCCCTCCACATCATAGTGGCACATAGCATTACACTATAGGTATCAGATATTGTAGACAATGCTAAAGAAATAGGAGCAAGAAATTTTAGAAATTATTGATTATCTAATACTGACCCTGGGAATGAGCTTATGAGGAAAGAAATCTAAGGAAACCATCAGAAATTCCTGTCTCCTATAATTGTAATGTTTCCTACAATAATGAGTTAACAAACAGAAGTGGGAGATTTTTCAACACGGTGTTGCTGAAAGCCTATTCACATCAATACAGTGGAATAGAGTGATGTACATTAAACCTTATGAAATAATAGGAAATCCTTTTATTGCCCATTCATATGCCAGGTTAATGTGCTTCATTCCACAGTGGATGTTGCTCACCTTGGCTCACTCTAGATTAAGCTCATTGATTAACTACCCTTTGTAGGGGAAGGGTCAGAATACAACTCTCATTGAAATTATTAAATAGTTGCTATGTGTTTTCTTTTTTAAGAAATAGGAGGGGAGAAACACCTCCCACTCTAAGATACTTGGGGCTGCATTTCAGCCTACAGCTGATCATTTTAACTGAATTACAAACCCCATAAGCATAAGGTTTATAATGGAAACAATGACCCAATCTTAATTACAATGATTTTGGCAGCAATGTCCCTGCTATCCAGAGACTACTTACTCATGTCAGAGGACTCTTTTAACCTCCTCAGAGTTCGTTTTCTGTGTAACTACAATTTTAGTGTGCAGGTCTTTCTGACTTTTTTTGGAATTGAGAGAGTTTGACCACATTAAGCCAAGGAGATTTCTCTGGATCTCCTCCTGCTGTGCCGTAATCAGTCTCAAATATCTATAATGTAGAATGGAAAGAAAGAAAAGGTAAACGAAAGGTGTCCTGATGTAGTGGAAAATGAGTAGTCTGGAGATCATGAGCCTTTGCTCTCTGTCTTTGATGAGATACTTTGAGATGCTAGCCCCCAGTTTTCATATTGATAATATGGAGGTCTAGACAGCTGTAACTTTCTATAGGGAAGCCTATAGCTGTAGTTTACTCTGTTTGTCAATATCTTATTGCAGTTTTGTTTTAAATATAAACCAAAGGCCTATTTATTATAATAATACTAAATTTACACTTTTTCTTCCTTTGTAGTTTCTGAGGATATCACATTAACAAGGAAATTATTTCTGTGAGGAACAAGAATAAATAAAAGTTTGATAAAAAGATGAAAAGAGAGAGAGAAGGAAGAATATGAAGTCAGGAAGGGCCATATATGAACTAGACACAGAGTAGAAGTGAGAGGACAGGAGGCAAAAACTCTAAAGAGTCAAAAATTAAGACAAGGAAAAGGAGAAGCAACAATTTGAACAGTAGGCTCACATTTAAGATTAAAAAAGTATAAGATAGCTTTGAGGTGAACATTTTACATAATGTAAGAATTCCTTGTCTTATAAAAGAATCCTTTGAAATCTTCCCCTATGGCATTTAAAATAAGATTGAATTTATACAACTTTGATTTAGTCTGTGCTGTGAAAAAAATGAACTGTGAGCTTTAGATACTAGTCCCAGCTCTGCCTCAAAATATATACTTTTGAGAAAATTAATTCTGAGCCTCAGAATCTTCATATATAAAATGAAGAAGGACAGGTAAGTTCTCATCCACTTTTAAGAATCATGAAATGAAAGAGCACATGGAATGATCTTGTTGACATATTGCCAGAATGCTTACTGAAGGAAGTTGCTGAATCCGATTACATTAAATAGATGACCAAAGTTAGAGAGAGATAAAAAAAACTTTTTGAAGGTTTTGACTAATATCTACATTCTCAGTCCTACAGAATTAACAAGATGGTAGCCCCATTTTTTAAAAGAATATGGCTACTATTTCTAAACATGCTTTAAGTTGAATCTTCGCTGGAATTTTTGAGAAATTGTAGTTGCAATTCTTTTTCTAAAGGTCTTATTCTCCAATTAACTGAAAGATGGCATTTCTGACTTTCTAAACCAGAATTTTTTTTTCTAAAAAAAAAAAACTGTTTAACCAAGAAAATGGAAATCAGTACATTCTTGGTTGTCCTTCTAGTAATTTAAATTTGTGTAACCTAATCAAAACTCAACCTGCCTTGCCCTTCAACAAAAAGCCATATTCTCTTCCATTACTAAATGGCTACATTTGTCTCAGTATTTTTTAAAAGATGAATTACGTTGGTATCCCATGACTTTTTCTTTAGAATGTGTCCATGGAAATTAAAATAGACTTTTCTGTGCCCATGACTGAAATGGAAGACAGCCCAAAAGGGCTGGTGAAAATGAACACAAAACTTTGCTGATGTTATCAGTATTATAATTTTTGTTAAGCTTTTTCCTAATAAAATGGAACCGAAGTCAACTGACCCCTAAATAACTGCCTGATATTTCTCTTACAGTATTATTTTGTGTGCAGATTAATGATAGAGCAATATAGCCTAAGATTTCTTGTAAAACATCGGAATATATTTTTTCAGGCCTTTCTAGTGCACTCTTTCTACAGAGATATTTCTCCCATCATCATTTTTCAGTTTCAATAAATATTTGCTGAGTATAGAAAATGTGCCAAGCACCATGGTAAGTGCTAGGTATACAACTGTGTGCATACCACCATGGGTCATTAAAGCATCTTTGACAAATGGACAGAGTACGCATCTGTTTAATATTTTCTAAGCTCAGATGGCTGAAAAGAGAAGACAACTGGATGACTAGAAACCCCAACTCTTGTTCTTTCCTTTGGATAACCTCCTGTGATTTTTCCCAGTCATCATTTGCAAACACACATTGAGGGAGAAATCAGGTTCCCTGCCCAGCTTTTCAGCTGATTACTAAAGAGAACTTCTCTTTCTCTTTCTCACCTTAGTGGTTGTTCTCAGCCATAGGAGGGCACTCAGGTACAGGAAGGACCTGTACCTAGCAGCAGAAACAACTTCACCCTTTCTTTCTGGCCCAAGCTTTGGGAATTCATTATATGGCATGGGAAGCACTGAGCAGCATTCAAAGACTGAGAATGCTACAGGCATTCCACCCAAACAAAAGTTAAAGGCTCTCCATAGACATAAGAAATTATTTAAATTTATTTATGAATATTGTTCCTCAATTTAGCGTTCTTCCTCATTTTGCCTATTTCTCTTTTATTATCCTATATTGGGCTGTTTTGTTCAGCCAAACAATTTGTAGCATGTCTGTTTTCAAAGTAAAATAGTGATATATTTAAAGTTCTAAATGTGTTCTTTATGTATTTTTAAAGGAGATGGGTAAAATAGAATGTATTTCTCTTCACCCTGATGACATTCCCGTGATATATTTCAAATAATATTTTTGATTGGGTAAGCCAGTAGGACCAAAGCCATGGTGATCACAGATACAGATTCACAAATGCATAGAGAGAATCTTAAATAGATGCATATGGAGGAGTCTGACAGTATAGTGAAGTTGGTTTCAAGTAATTTGACACATTAGAACTTTCAGACATTCACCTGCCAGTAATCCTTATTAGAAATAGGATTGGAATATTGGGGTCACCAGCTCAAGACCATTTTTTTGTGAGAGCTGAACAATAACCAAAAGTCAGAGCTATAGGAAATAAAAATGAACCTATTCCAGTCATTAGAACTGTTTCTCTGAATAAGCTCTTTCTTCCTCTCCTTCATTCCTATTTTTTCCTCTCCCTATTTCTCCCTTTCTCTTTTTCCTCCCTCCCTCTCCTGCTCCTTTCTTTTTAGTGTTCTGAATTCATTAGATGGCATAGTGTAAATCAATAGTAAACGCTAACCGCCTACTCTGTACTCAGTTACGCAACATCACTTAACCGGTACACAGAGACAAAAAGGGAAAAAGCACACACAGCCTTTACATTCAAAAGCTCTTGCATAATTTTACTTTTCCACAGCCAAAAAGAAAAAAAAAAGGAAATAACAGATGGGGAAACTTACAGTTTTTTTTCCCTTTTCTCAGACTGTTTAAAAGGGAGTTAGTTAACATCCATGGCCCTTTCTAGTTGCCCTAGGCTGCAACAAAATGTCCCGTAATTATCAGCACCTTAACTGGCTTTAAATGAGACATCGTGACCTGTATGATGGGTTAATTTTCCAGGTAATATAAGGCAACTTATTTTGAGATGTTTTGACTTCGTTTTTACTTATTTTGTGAAAAACCAACAACATTTAAAGTATGAAACGAATTTTAAAATAGAAAGAGTATAAGGAAGACGGGTGTGTGTGTGTTTGTGTGTTTTCACTTGAAATGTATCCTGATGTAATATTTATGTAAAAAAGCCAGTTATATAAACCCATCTTTCTCTTGCTTTTTACTTTGGGAGCTATATAAAGCTCTAATGCTTTTTTTTTTCTTTTTTTCTCTTTTTTCTTCTTTTTTTTTTTTAACAAAGTACATTCAAACTCCAAAGTCTTAATGAAAGAGAAAACATCTAGATGCTACAACAGAGACAGTTAATTCAGACTTCCTATAGAATTCATCATCTAAACAACAGTTTTATGTAAGAAGGAATAGTTTCTGTAATTCTCATTTAGAACTTTCTGTCACATTTCTCCCTGGAACACCTTTGGTTTCACTGTACTGCCTTCTTAATGTCTCAAATGTACAATAAATCTCTCTCTTTCTCTCTCTCTTTTTCTCTCGCTCTTTCTGTAGCCCTTCGCTCCTTCCCACAACCCCCTCCCCCTTCTCTTTCATTGGAGTAACTCCCTTTCCACCTTAAGTGGGAGCACGGTGAGATTTGTATGCAATTTATCAGTCCTTCTTCCCTGTTGTAATATTTGGTTTCGCTTAACTGACTGGTGTCTTCTGGGAACCAGGCATTTGTCTGATAAGGGAGGTTAGAGGGATTTTTTGTTTTGTTTTGGTCTTCCTTTTTAGTTTCTGCCTCTCAAGCAGTCATAAAATGGATATAAAGTGATAGCACAGCCCTAGGCACTGTTAGGCATCTCTTAGAAGAAATTAAGTTCAGGTGTGTGAAGGGTAGCAGCAGTGGTGGTAGTTTTGATTGTTTTTAATACAACCAGAAAAGGTGGGAGGTGGGTGGAAGAGAGGATGGATGCAATCATTAGTGTGTGAGGAGGAACTATTGAAGCACTTGATCTCCTTGTATCTCGGATCAGCATCATTCTTTAAGATTATACTTTACTTCTGGATATTAAAACCATAAGAAATTGGTTCATTTAATTTTACTAAAGTTATGAATTTGTTTAACACTGTCTTATGTGTTAACTATTGCAATTTAGAATTCCTTTGTATGGAAAAATCTGGTGCACAAGATAAAAATCAAAACTATTACTGCCCAAATGTGTGGTTCTCTGTTTTAACAACTGGGTGATCGAGATTATTGGTATTATCCCATCTCTGTATTTGTGATGACTTGCGGAAATCTTTTCTGATCTTAATATGAATAATGGCTAAGCTAGTATATATATATTTAATGTATTTTATCAATACTTTTCCATTTAGCTTTATTTTCTTAACAGGATCTGTAGCTCAGATAAATTTATTACAGAGAAATAATGAAAATTGGTCAGAATATTCTAGTCTCTAACTGGGATATCATATTCCCACATGCATTTTTCTAAGGGTTCCTCTACATGTGTTATAGATGAGCTTGGATTCCAATATGCAGTTTTGCATGTAGGTGCCTGATTGTCAAAAGAAAAAAACATAAAACATTTGCACCATGTAAAGTGCATTGTTTATGATGTAATTTTAATATGATTAACAATCTGCACAAAGCTTTTTAAATGTGTAGTTCTGTATACAAGAAGTTATTCTGAGTACCCTAATTTTCAAATGGGTTGCTTAGATTAAAAAAAAAAAACAAAACTTAGAACACAAAAGTGAGGGAGATTTGCATTTTATTGATTGTCAAAAATAGTTGAAAGTATCTTGTTATGAAAGAAGCAGAGGAAAAGTCTTCGAACTTTTTCCCTGCCTCCTGTTGTCAGAATAGCTTCCATTTTCATCTTGGTGGGTTTTCACGGTCTCTGAACCATACTAGGGCAGGACTGACCTTTCAAATCTCGATGTGTGCCAATGTAGACTTCTCGGCTCTCATTTTCTGTTGTAACCAAGGCCTTGGGAACACATTAGCTGTTTCTCATTTTTCTGTTTTTTTATTTTTTTAATATGGGATCCAGGCTTAGGACAGGTGGCAGGCCTAAGCTTTCTGTTACTTGGACATGCAAGAAAAGAAGCTAGGGAGAATTTTAAACAGTTTCGAATTTTTCATAAGTCTTTGACAACTCTTTCACCCTAGCTTCTCTTCTTATTGCTGTTGGCAGTAGGGATAGATTTTTTCTTTTAATGTGGCAACAAGAACCTCAGTTACTGACTTACCTTTTCAAGCAGAATCCATCCAGTTGTGTCTGGCACATAATAGTACCATCGTAAATATTTTCCGTGTTTCAGTGAACTCGTAAGGGACCTGCTATGGCCAACCCTGCAGACTGCTGATGCAGGTAAGCAGTAAGCCATGCAAGTAATAAAGGGTAAGAAGAAATCTGATACAGAACTCTTCAGACTGTAGTAGTGGACCGATCACTTCATTTTATGAGAAAGGCCTTTTTATCCTTTCTGCCTTTATAAAAGAAGCAAATTTCAGAAGACAATTTTACATCTTTCCTAGAGGTTCTTTTTAGGGGTCGGTGCTGCATAGACTGTTGGCTGATTTAACAAACATAATTTTTGGCAAGCTACTTTGGTGATCCTCATTAAGTTTCATATGCAAATGTGTTAGATACTTATGATTCTAGCTATCGAGTATGCTCCTCATGCACTCTGCCACAGGGTCCTTTGAATCTTGGCTTTTCTCATTTTCTCTGGACAATTGTTTTTGGACTTCTTTTGTTTATATAAGTCCTAGGATGGTAACTATAAAAAAATTCTTTAGGGTTCTTCTTTTATATAGTGTTTCATTACTTTTAGCTACACGAATTCCTGATTTTTCTAAATCCATTTTGGCTTAAAGTAATCATGCCTGCCGTTTTCAAGGCTTTCGTTGTGGTAGTGATATTGGGGGTGCTGAGTGATCTGTGGGAAAACCACCTGTAGCTTCTAAATGTTAAAGGCATTGAAAAGCTTGTAGAATGATAGACTGATGCCTGTTAGATGAGCAATTTTTTAAATGCAGATTATATAATATTTAAAGACTTTGTTGCTCCACAGTAGAAGCTTTTTAAATGTTAATTTGGGTTTTGTTTTGTTGTTCTATGACTTCGCATAAAAGATTTTGGGTCTAAAAGGTTTCAGTTCACTCGTTCCATTTGTCTTACAAGACTTGGAATATAATATTATACATTTATTTATACTTATAAAGGAGGATAAGGCCAATAACTCACAACTCATGAAACCGAGGGTAAATAATCCATAGCTTATTCTCCCACCATTGCCACAATATTTATAACACAAATAACAAACAACTAAAAACAAAGAGAAACCAGTTTGTTTTTATGTACAAAATGTTTGATCAAAACTACAGTAAAGCTCAAATGGAGCTGCAAATCCTAGTGGTTTACAGTGGTTTGATTTATTTTTTTAAACAGACCATGGATAATTAACCATAAAACATAACCTTCTCAACACAAGTTACAGTGAATTGCAGAAATGGGCAGCAAGTCATTCATAACTGGTTGCAACTGGTTAGAGACTTTAAAGTTAAACATGCAGGCAGTTACGAAAGCTGCTTTCTTAGTGCACAATTCTATTTCCATTCCCAAAGGGAAGCATCCTTTACTTTTTATATACTACCACTTAGTCAGTATCCCAAAGTGAGGAATAAATGGGTTATTTTCTATGATTACCATGTTATCATACATTTATTAAAATAAATACCTAGCACTTACCCGTACTCTTTTTATTTCAGAATATTTCATCATTACTAACAGGATATTCCTCATGACATTGCTGTCTGGTAAGTAACTCTCATTATCTCTAAATGGCAGTCCAAAATATTGAGGTGCAAAGAAGTCAAATATCTTTCCATGAACCTCAGAAAATATGAGATCCAAAGGCTGTGGTGAGTCTTTGGGTCTAAACTTTAGCAATACTAAATTTTGACAGAACATATTTTGACATTGGTAAAGGACAGATCTTTAATATCCTATTTGTTCATTTGAAATACCAGCATTTAGAAGAATAAGAAACATGATCTCCAGAACCTATTATCACAGATTTTGACAAATATTTTAGAATACTCTGCTAAACAAGATGGAAGTATTCAAAGGATTTGTTTGGAAGACCCTCCAGAGAGATATATTTCCAAAGGAGACTCCTGAGTGGACAGAAAGAGTGATAGGGTGAAGTTGGGCACTGATGTTTCCTGTGTGGAACATTGTATGTTTTGAAAAAACTCAAAACCCTCCAAACACATTTAGTGATACTTTGAACTACCCATTAGTATTCTATGGTATTCTGTAAATTTGAAAGGCATTTGCTTCATTTGGATCAATCTTAAAATCAGACATGGTTGCGCTTGTACTTACCAACAAGCAAAAAAGGAAAATACCCTTCAAAGACATAAATAAGGCTATCCTCTTTTACCAGTTAAGTAAGAGGACCAAGACCAGGGCTACAGGTAAGCATAGGCTTGAAGATTTTTCTAGGTGTCTTGTAGTGAAAATTTGTAAAGTTTGTAAAGTTTCAAAAAGATTGGTATTGTGGACTTCTAGAATTCTTGATATTTCCATGACTGGGAGAAGAGTGCAGGTCAAGACTGAGGGTGTATAGATAAAGTATTATCCAATCAGAGCTTGAAACAGCTGACTTTGCTAGAGGCTGACCTGCATTGAAATGCACTGGCAACTATACTGGAGAGGGAGGAGGAGGAAAAGGGTGACTTCCCTGGCATCTAACTGTGTTCTGCCTGGCTCCATCTAGGCCTGTTTAGTCATGAACATCATATTCATCCAAACCTTTAAAAGTTACACTCTTGACTTCGCTTTATATGAATGTGCATAAACTGAGGGAAATAATCTCTTGGGGTAATAAAGATAGTTTTCTAACAGAGACTTTCCATATCCATTGTGCATAATCCATAGTTGTCACTGTGTTGTTGTTTCTGATTCTGTTGCACATCTATCTCTGTCTCTCTGAGCATATCCATCTCAACAGTGAAGGCCAGGAGCCTTCGGGATTGTAGCTCCGCCTCCCTCCCCACTCCCGTGCTTTACTTGCTATGCTACCCCGAAAGAAACTCGTATTAGTAAGCCTCAGGAGCTCAAGGGAAAGGCTTATTTGGTAACTTTAATTTGTCGCTCCTTTTGCATTTATCACAAAATGATCTCATCACAAAAAGGACTGAATTTCACGCTTTTGCTGGCTTGCAAACAAGCCAGTTTCTTCCCTATTGCTATCCAACACAGAGAAAGCTCTTTATGTTTCTATGATCAGATAAAATCTGTATTGACGTTTCTTTTCCTGTGGGTGTATTTCCCTTCTAGGTATGGAGATTTAAACTATCTGGGCAATGCTGTGTGTTTGCAGTTTCTCTGTTTCAGTAAATGAAAAGCTCCTTGGGGAAGGAGAACATATCTTTTCCACTAATGAATAAATATTTATTTTCATTTTAAAATGATACATGCTCATTAAAAATAATTTAGAAAAACACATAGGAGTAAAATGAAGAAAAATTAAAGTAATTATTTCTATAATTTAAATCCAATCATTAATAACCATTTGATATATTTCCTTACTCTCATTTTCCCCGAAGATATATTTTTAAAACATGATGTTATCATACTTTCTATATAATTTTGTGTCCTGCTTTGAAAATTTAACCTAAGAAATATGTAATTACATAGACCTTATAAACATTTAAAATAAATAAATAATATTCCTGAAGAGGAATAGCTCATTTAACCTAAATGCCCAACAAGAGCATTATTATTATTATTTATATCTCAATAATACCTTGCATAAACAGTAAATGAATCAGTCAACAAATAATAAATGAATAAAAGTTCAAATCAGTATATGTTTTTAAATTTTTTATGATAAAAAATCTTAAATTCATGAATATAGACAAATTACTATAATGAACTCTCATGTACTCATCACCAGCTTGCACAGTGACTAACTGATGGCCTGTTATTTTCTCACTATATCGCCATGTTATGTTGAAGCAAACCCCAGACATGTAGTATTTAGTACATCATTATTTCAGATCCATCAGGATATTTTTTACATGTTAATGTTAAAAACTATTCAGATAAATAGTTCTTATTATTATATATAGTAGTATTTTTCTTCATAGTATCCTGACATCATATTTTCTAACATGTAACAATTGATTGTAAAATCTCATCAGTGAGTTGCCTAATATTCTTAGACACATCTGTAAGCCACAGGGCAATTTGGTTGCCTAGAGAAATATTTCACAGATTTGGCTAGGTTTCTTGGGGGAACTATTTTCTTTTGGTACTTTTTTTTGCTTGACTCAAATTTAGGATGCTAATTTGCATGCCAGATCTATACAGCATTAATTATACTTATTATTGGGTTTAAGCGTGTGTTGAATACAACTTCTTACCTGAGGTGAAAGGAAAGCATAGTCCCCTTATTACTTAGAACTCCAGTCTGGCTGCAGCCAACCAATACCAGATAAATATGGCAAATCTACTTAAATCAAATGTAACACTGGCTTTAAAAGTTTATAATTTTTAATTAAGGTTATTGGCAGACATGGAAAACATGTGATGGGTATGTGAGGCATTTAGAAATATGTAAAAGGGGGAATTATATAATAAAAATCTGAATCATTTTTAAACACCATGTTTGGGGGGAAAGAAATTATGCATTGTATAACAAAGGGTGCTCTCTGTGCTTGTATTATTGCTCTAGTTTATTCTAAAAATATTTTAGAGAACCCTCTATGAGCCAGCTTTCCATGGCTAGCCTAGATCCTATACACACAGAGTTCCACAGATGAGGAATGCTCTGTACAAATCAGGCTGTCTGTAGAGAACCTGTATCTGTAGTCTTGTGCTGTCTCACTGTCTTTGAATTGTAGGTCAGTGACTATTCTGTAGTGATGTGTTGTCCAACAGGTGTATTACAGTCATCAGAAATTCAGGATGTAACTATGCAACATACTGCATCAGTATAAACTGAATTTATGTGTTACTCAGGTCTATTTAATCTTAGGAGCACATTTTCCATTGGCCTCGAAAGTGAGTAGCTAGAATATTGATGTGCCTAACCCTTGGGGAAGAAAAAAAAGTTTCCCCACCACACTAAATCTCTAGAAAAATATGAGGGTTTACAGTATGGACATATACAAAATATTTTAAGCCAAAACTGCTAGAGCAAAGCACATGGAAAAAAAGAGAAAGTCATAACATTAGCAATAAACTATCCCAAGCAAACAGAGAGCATATATAAAATTTGTCAGATTAGATGGTGTAAACAATACAAACTCTTTTTTTTTCTTTCCATTTCTTTTTCCCCTCTGAATCTTCTGATTATTTCGTCTCCTTTACTCTGGGCCTGTCATCATCATTAAAATATCAGAAAAGGTTAGAACTATATCGGATGGCTTGACTAAGGCAGGTGTCACAAGAAAAGACCAGTAGGAACTAGCCATTATACTGTTTTAAAGCTGCAAGTCTTCTTCACTTTTTTCAGCATCCTGTTCTTATATGTGGTGTTAAATTATGTGTCTCATATCACATAAACCTAGAATATAAACTGCCTTTTAAAAAGAGCCATAAGTTTACCCACGGTTCTTTCTAGCTTATGTATTATATATTTCACCCAAGTGAACCATCAATGCCTCATCATTCTAATAGCTGTAATAACAATAATTATTATTAATGATAGCATTTGCTTCTTGGTGTATGTACGCGTACACCTTTTTCTCTTGCTTCAGGTTTCCTTATGCTTGGCCTCTTTGGCTCTTGGTGCTAGTTCAATTGTTGTTACATTTGTAACCTCATGTATCCTCAAGCTATAAGACATTTCTTAGAACGAACTAGTACAATACACCTTCCACCTCCTTTCCCCCAGTTAAGCTCAGAATTGTGGTTAGATGATTCTGCTTACATGAGGCAGGGAATCCTTGGCAGATACCCCCACCAACCAAGATTTTCATTTTAGACCTAAGGATACCAATACATGTCACAAAAGCAAGATAAGTGGTTTGTTCAGATCATCAGATCCCTGTTTAATGAAGCTGACATATTTTCTGAATAAACTTTATTGGATGCATAACACAGGATCATGCACAACTGCTATAGGATGGGATTTATGACATTACCGTAATGAGAGAACTTTGGTCATTCTGCTCTACCTAGAGTGGTGAAGGAAGGATAAAAACCCCACTCAAGACAAAAATATTCAAGAAAATGGTTCTGTAGTCAGCTCATTCCTTTCATGGTGGAAGTGTTAACGAAAGAAATCTTCACTTATTTTCCTCCTCTTACCTAGAGAATACTTTCTTCTTACCTAGAGTCTGTGATATGAAGAATATGCTCTGTAGTTGGTCTTATCTTATGTGGATTGGTCCGTGGGACACTATGCTAGGCTCCATAGAGAACTGGTTATGTATGTTCTGTCCTTCTCTATGAAAACATTCCTAACCGTACTGTTGATGTATACATTTCGGTCAAAAGTAATTTGCTTTCTGGGTATTTGATGGCCACTCTGTGAATCAACCTAATGTATTTGTGGTATGGAAATCTGTAACCTCTGAATACTAAGTTTAAAGACTCTTATAATTAATTATTGAAAGGCACTTTAGCCCTTAACTATTTCTCTCTTTGGGGAAACAAATTGATTGGTTAGTCATGTCTTTGTTTATTTTTATTGTTGTTGCTGTACACATTGCACATAAAACAGGAAAGAGGAAAGGCTGTTTGTAAGAGGTAATTACAATGGCAAAATTGTATTTTCTCTAACTGTTCTCATTTTCTCATGTCTGATTATATCAAGACCTGCACTCTAGAAGTGTGTTTCAGTTTTGCTAAGAAAATGATAGAGGAGAAGAATAAATCCATTTCTATAAAGTGATGTCAAACACAACTTGACACAGTTACAAATTTCTTTTTTTTTTTTTTCCAACTTTTATTTTAGATTCAGAGGATACATGTGCAGGCTTGTTACCTGGGTATATTGTGTGATGCTGAGGTTTGGGGTATGTATGATCCCATCACCCAAGTACTGAGCATGTACTGAACAGTTAGTTTGGTTTTTTGTTGTTGTTGTTTTGTTGTTTTTTTGAGATGGAGTCTCATTTTGTCACCCAGGCTGGATTGCAGTGGTGCAATCTTGGCTCACTGCAACCTCCGTCCCCCCGGTTCAAGTGATTCTTGTGCCTTAGCCTCCCAAGTAGCTGGGATTACAGATGCGCGCCATCATACCCAGCTAATTTTTGTATTTTTAGTAGAGACAGGGTTTCACCATGTTGTCCAGGCTGGTCTCAAACTCCTGGCCTCAAGTGATCCACCTGCCTTGGCCTCCCAAAGTACTGGGATTACAGATGTGAGCCACCGCGCCCGGCCACTAAGAAGACTTTGATTTCTCATCACATCTTTTGATAATAAGGATCTGGAGCCAAAGAAGAAACAGAAACTACTTTTAAGACCTTTGGAGATCCAAGTTTAGTGGACTCTTAAGAGCCTGTATTATTTCTTGGATGACTTATCCAGCCCTTTGTAGAATCAGAACTCTCACAATTTTCTTTAAATCAAATAAAACCCAAGGGGTTAAGTGGATCTTTAAAATTATTTCCAGGTCATTCTTTCAATAAACATTTATTGATTTATTTGTTATTATTTCAACAAACTATGTGACAGGCAAACATGAACTCATTTCTTTCTTTCTTTTTTTTTTTTTTACTTTTCAACTCCTTTTATTTATTTACCCATTTATTTTCCTTAAGCAAGTAAATCTCCCTATGGATTGTTAAGGGCCCTGTGCATATTTGCATGTAGCCAAAGATTCAGTCTCTTTCAGGAACTCTGGTTGTCAACTGGTGATCATGCCTTTGTCTTTTCTCATAGTTCTGCCTGTGGCGCCTGTCACTAGCAGTCAAATAAGGACAATTTTACCATTCTCTCCTGCTGCTCTAATTTTTTTTTAGTGCCGGTACATGAATTTGTTATTCTTTATAATTCCCTTTGAAGTTGGAAATCCAAGGGGAATCTAAAACCGACCAGATGTTTCTGCTGCTGGAAAGGAAAGAGAGTAAGGATTAAGTTTAACAAAAACTTGGTCTCCAGAAAAAAAAAAAAAAAATCATTTCAGCTGGAAATCATCTTTAAATGCATTCATTTGCTACATATCTGTTAGTTAATTTACATTTACTGGTCCTTTGTAGGCAATATCCTCTATCAATGTACT
Organism: Gorilla gorilla gorilla; assembly: GCF_029281585.2. NCBI lineage: Eukaryota > Metazoa > Chordata > Mammalia > Primates > Hominidae > Gorilla > Gorilla gorilla. The sequence goes on along the minus strand of NC_086017.1, from coordinate 125,552,738 downwards.
CTGGGGAAAAATCATACGTTTTGTTAACAAATAGACCCATATTGTGGTTTGCTCAGGCCCATTTCCCTTATGGAGTTTTAGTTCTATTACTCTGCGTATTTTTCTCACATGCCTTACACTGAAGTTATTCTGTTGCTCTTGTTGTTGTTGTTGTTATTGCTGTTGTTGTTGTTGAAGGTTCACTATCATATCACATAAAGTTTGGAGGCCATTTTAGCAAACTGATCCAAGAGGGTGAGGTCAATACAGCCTGCGGTTAGGGAGGGAAGGAAGGAAGTTCTGCCAAACTGCTTAGCCTTTATGGAGAACTTCATTCTCGTTAGAGATATGTAGATCAAAACAAGAACAAGAGTGATGAAGGCCTTCAGGGGGAATAAAGAGAAAGTCTTGTGGTTTTTCGAGGATTCAGATGACATTGCAGACAGTGTAAATAAACAGGTTGGGAAATGAAAAATGATAGAGAAAGGTATATTAGAAAACAAAAGAGAAACGGGCATATGTGAGACACATTTACAAGACCTCTCAGAATGGGTGCCCAAGGCTTCAGACCCCAATACACAAAGGGAAGAGTAATTAAAAAATAAAATTAGAGAAGAGTCTTAAAAATCAATCAGAATGTTTTGGTGGTTTGCTTAATACTTCACAAAAGCACTGGATTGAAGAAATGGATATTTTATTTGCTTGTTTCCTGCACAGCATCTCTCATACTATCCTCCTCAGTTGTTCTCTGGATTTGCTAGGCTTCCCTAGGTTTTCAGAAGGACACCAAATTCTGTGAATAACTGCTTCGCACTCTTTACCTTGCTCAGTGGATTAAACATTTGGAAACATTTCCCACACCTCACCATCACAAGGGAAGAATACTCACCACTCAGAGTTTCTATCACCCTACCCTATCTTATTTTTAAATAGAAAGTCTGAGTCCTCAGTAATTATATTAAGCTCCTTAAGCTGCACATATCAATTGCATATACCATTTTAAGCATTTTCCAGTCTTTTTAAAGAGAGAGTAGAGGAAAAGACAGAGAGAAATCACTTAGCAGCTGATTCACTTATTTTAAGCAGCTTTCTTCATTTTAAAATATAAAAAATTCAGGTCCTGGAACATTGGGTGATTTGAATGTTCTATAAAGATTTGAAAAAAGATTTTTTTAAAATTATATGTTCTACATTCAGGGACCTGGATTTTCAGTTTAGTCCTTAAAAAAAACAGGTTGGTGAAGTAAAGGAGTTTTCAATCTAAACACTTTTTCTTCTTCCTTTTCATTTATTATTCATGTTTATTATTATTACTATTCTCTTTTGTCAAAGCATATGGTATGAAAAGCATTTATGTTGGTCTCACTACTGACAGAGCTTAACCTAATAATCCAAGACTTGGAACTTGGTGTTTCAATAAAGGAAACACTGTTTGAGGTATTTTCCATTCAAACCAGCATCAAAAGTTTTTAATTAACACCATCAGAAATTAATGGACTGAATGAATGCAAGACAGCGTTCCTACATACCCCTTTACTGGGAACAAGACAGCAAGTGGGATCCATTGTGTATGTTTGTATTTTATAATGTATTTTTATTTACTTATTGAAGCAGAGTCCCAGCTGCACATTGCGTAGCAGAGCTACGAGAGTGAAACCTGCCGAGGGCTGCTTCACTCCAGCAGTTTCATTTTGCTCACTGATTGTTGTCCTGAGTTCTTTGTGATTGTAATTGGTTAGAAAGTTTGAAATTAGCAAGTCCTTGTCAGCTCATGAAAGCTTTGAAATCATGAGGCTTGATACAGCTATCAAGCCTGCTGATGCCTAATCACTTTTCGGGCTAAGAACCTCCAGAGCGGTGAACATTCTCAGTCCCCAGGCTTTACCTCAATCACCAATTCACCACCCTCTGGAGCTCCTTGTCTTGGATGGTGGCTTTGTTTGGGGCCCTTTCTTTTCCATCACTGAAGCCTATAGCGGGATGAACAGATTTTGGACTGACTAATGGGGATGGGGGTTGTTAGGAAATGAGAGCAAATGGGAAAACAGAATGATGTAGGGGATCAAGGGAATAGGGAGGAAGGAAAAGGGGTAGAAAGAGCATAAAAGAAAAAGGAAGCGGGATATAAGATGGAAAGAGCTTTGTAAATATTGACATTTAGATTCTGTGCAACTGGATTTGATATCTCAGGATAGAACTCACTGATAGAGCCTAAATGGTCCCAAGGGCTCTTTATTTTTTCAGACTTTTTTTTAAAGGCTTGCCCACTCATTGTCAAAGGGAAGACATGTGTGTTCATATAACCTACCTACCCTGCCACCTCCCCATTTGTGAGGACCAGGAATACAATATTTTCTTTTATACATTACATTAGAGGAATGAGGGGTTTATCAACTCCTCTCCTGTAACCATAAAAGTATCCATTGTTTATCCTTATGCTCTGAGTCCCCAAACCAATTTTCTCCATAAAACTCTTTCACAGCTTGGTAAATTTTTAAATAACCCCACCTTCATCCTTGTAGCAATGCAGGAGCTGCTCAGGCAGGTTTAACTAAAGTAAATAGATACTGTCAGCAATGATGAAATGTTTACAAATGCTTAAAGGTCTTAATAACTTTCTGTATATCTAACTCATTTATGTTCAAAGACCTCAAGCTTCATACATTTAGGTGCAACTCTTAACCTGTCCCAATTTCTCCTGTATTTTAATAAAAACAAAAATAAATACAAACCAGATACAAAAACAACACCACAAATCTTAATGCCATGAATTCAGAATGTCAGAAAAATTTTCAATAGGCCCCATTATGGCAAAATGCTGCAAAAATGCGTCAGCATTTTGGGAAAAGCTCCCTAAAGTCATTCAACCATTTCTTCCCTGAAATATGGGAAGATGAATACATATTAGACTCCTAGAAGAAAATAATTGGTGAATGAGAGTCAGGATTTTCATAAGCACTGCTAAAAATCTGATCTTGCCATCATAGCAAGAGAATCAGTTAAGCCCATTAACAACACGTCATTTTTCTTAGCTGGACAGTGTAGGATTTACTGTCCCAAAGTTTGACTTCATGCAGGAGTCAGAGGAGACAACTTGTTTGGAATATAATTTAATAAAGAAGATGCAGCCTAACCTTCCCCAGATCATACTTTAAAGGATGCAATATCAGACTACACAGTATATTATACACCACCGCCCCCCACCCCGAGTCTTTACAGGCTTCTGTAGCAGATATGGCTGTCAGAATCCTGTCATAGTCCCTCAGAGATGTCAGGCAGTGCTGTCATGGTCCCTTCAGCTGCACCTGAAGCCATTCTCTGCTAACCCTGACTCCCACCTCAAGTATGCTTTTCCTTCTGCCCCAGGACCTTCTCCAATGCTGGGAGATCTCAAAAAATCTAGGATGGGGAGAGTGGGGCTTACAGAAGTGGAACTTCATGCCCTGGGGAAACTCTCAACTAAAGGAGGAATAGAGCCAGAAAAAGAGATGTTCTAGCCTCTATTTCTTTATAATGTCTACCTCTGGACCCATTTTTTGTAAATCTCAGAGATCCTGGCCAATCCTTATTATTGTCAATCCTTATTATTATCTTACCCTCTGAGATTACCTTCTAAGTTACTGCTTGTACCGAAGCCTTTGGAGAGAACCTAAAATGAGCCAGGTACTCAGGTTGGTTGGTTTGTGTTAATCAATTTGCAGCAACTTCTTCTCTACTGTTGACTGCCCCCCATGAATTATTGTCCATTGATGGCCTGATTCCCACCTTCCATGAGACAGATTAATAAGACTCCACAACACAAATGACAATGGAATGGAAAGTTCAGAACTCTCTTTCTGTACCTCAGTGTCTAAGACATGGATATGTAAAGATTTTTTCTGGGGTATGGTGACCAAGATGATCACCTTAACATCACAAGTCTACTCCGTTTTAACCAAAATGTCCCAGTCTGGACTGAAGAAACTAAAGGATGAGGAATAGTCCAGCAAAAGGTACCTTAATTTTCCAAGTAGTTTACTTTGGCTCCAGGTAAGTACAAAAGGACATGATATTCCATGTTAGCTATATTTCTCTCTGAAAAAAAAAATTCCTTCTTTTAGAAAAGTTCATCAAACATTTAATCTAGGAAAATAAACTATTGACAACTACAGAATTTGTTCCCGCAGAAAATACCTAAAGTCTCTGCTCATTTCATGTTTACTAATATTTCATTAGTCAAAGCAAGTCACTTAACCAAGCTCAAAGCCAAGAGACAGAGATATATATCCCATCTCCCACATTAACACATACTCTACTGAGAGTTACATTCAAGTCATATGGTAAAGCTTATGGATGTAAAGTTCTATTATAGAGAGGGAGTGAAGAATTAGAGAAAGTAATCCGGTCTATCACATATATTATTGGTTTGGACTCAGAAACAAATGGCTTGAATAAACAACTTAAGAAGCATGATGAGTTATAAGGGACTTTTGTGTTAGTGATTGATACCACATTTACAATCACAGTCTCTCTAATCACCTTCAGGGGTTTTCATCATAGATTACTTTTGAATTCATCAATTACGGTAAGCACTGAATAGAAAATAAGGGTCAGATAAAACACAGTAGGTTAGAGATGAAGAGTGCGAATTCTATTCCAGCTCTATCACTGAGGGTGAAATCTCACACATTTCTACTGATTTTTCCCCCCTCAGTATTATGATCTCAAAAAAGGAGTACTACTCTTCTTTTTTATTTTTTCTTAGTATAGAAAGCATACAAAAGGCAGTGTAGAATTCTGTGCGTAGCATAAATTACAAGAGGACAATTAAAATCCCCACAAACATCTAGAAGTAATTTGTTTTCAAACTTTGGGGATATACCTTTCTAATCATTTTTTTTCCTGTGCATATATACCCTTTTTGTTTTTGGTAAAACACTGTGAACACTGTTTCTACTTTTGTCTCTTAAATCTGTGTTGTGAGTAACATTCTATGCCTTTAAATAATCTTCAGTGTCATTTTTGTGAGGATTTATTCCACATTCACCATCCTTTTGTGAAATTTAAATCAGATGTCATAAAGTCTTTAAAAAGCAGAATTGCTTTGAAAATAAAGGTATTATTATTATAGAATTTTAGAGATTAAAGAAAAAAAGAAACTAACATTTAATGAAGACCTACTGTGTGCCATGCCATGTGCTTAGAACTTTGTTTAAGCCATTTCATTTAATAACCTTTCAACCTAATGAAGCAATATAGCATGATGGTTAAACTCTGTGGGCTATAGGCTGTCAAGTTCAGCTGCACAGCGGCTAACTAGCTTTATGACTTTTCAAATGTTTATCTTCTTTTTGGCTTAGTTTCTCTGTTACAAAGTGGCAATAATAATAATAGCACTCACCTCCAAAAGATTGTTGTAGGATTAAATGATTGGATAGGTTCAAAATGTTAGGAACAGTAGTATTCAATAAACATAGTTATTATTTGCTATCTTTCCCACTACTCCATAAACCCTCTATTAAAATACAAATCCACATTGATTTTAACTGCTTTGGTGTAGAAGTGGATTCTAAGAAGAGGCAATGTGAAATAAATGGAAAAGCCAAGGATTTTATGTTTTTTAATCCTGGCTCCCAGCCTTCTAATAATTTTGCCTCTGGGAATTTAGTTAAGATTTACAGGCTGGGCGTGGTGGCTCACGCCTGTAATCCCAGCACTTTGGGAGGCCGAGGCAGGTGGATCACCTGAAGTCAGGAGTTTGAGACCAGCCTAGCCAACATGGCAAAACCCCAACTCTACTAACAATACAAAAACTAACCGGGCGTGGTGGCACACGTCTAATAGTCCCAGCTACTTTGGAGGCTAAGGCAGAAGGATCGCTTAAACCCGGGAGACGGAGGTTGCAGTGAGCCAAGATCGCACCACTGCACTGCAATCTGGGTTACAGAGTGAGACTCCGTCTCAAAAAAAAAAAAAAAAAAAAAAAAAAAAATTATACTCTCAGTTATGTTTTTATTTAAAATGGGTAAATACTAACAATCTAAGGATTTTTAAGTGATAATTTAAATGAGATAATATATGTTTAGAGTCTACTATCTTGCCTAAACAAGAAATGGCTTTGTAAATGTTAGTCTGTCCTCTCTTGCATTGCCATTAAATTGTTGTATTTGTTTTAACAATTAGTATCTCTGGGCAAGTAAATTTATATACTTTTACCATTACCACAGGCACTCATGCATTAGTGTGAGACAGTCAATAAATACCTAAAGACTGTGTGGAGGCAGTGCTGCTAAGTTGTAAGCTGGTATATTTCTTGGCTTTCTGCAGTTTATCGCCAGTTTTCCCTGACTCTAGCATGATCTGTACCCTGCAGATGTCCCCACTGTTTTTTGATTCAGTAACAATCATTGTCAAACAATAGATTTCTCTTTTGTATCTAGTTGATGTGTAAAGGTTTTTATTCAAATTAACAGAAAACATTTTCATAAAGCAGCTTTTAATTTATTCAATGAGCATACAAGATTACTAAGTGAAACATGCAGGAGAGAATGATTGAGTGAATGACTCTATCTTATTTATCTAATAGTTACTGAGCACTGGTTGTGACATTGTAGCATTTGGACATCATTACTTGGCCAAGTATATCAATGCAGTGTGCTTCTTTTTTTGTTGTTTGTAAAACTTAGACAAGAGTCAAGATCAATGCCCTCAGGCTGTTAACTGTTTAGATTCTAGAAAGAAACTTGGAGATAAATAGCTTCAAAATAAAATAGAGTGAAATAGATACTGTTATAGAAGAATAGGCAAGGCACTGTGGTTAATTCTTTTTTTTATTTTATCACATTTTTTTTTAAAAATTTTAAGTTATACTTTAAGTTCTGGGGTACATGTGCAGAATATACAGGTTTATTACATAGGTATACACATGCCATGGTGGTTTGCTGGACCCATCAACCCAACATCTACATTAGGTATTTGTCCTAATGCTATCCCTCCCCTAGCCCTAGACCCCCAGATAGGCCCCAGTGTGTAATGTTCCCCTCGCTGTGTTCATGTATTCTCATTGTTCAGCTCCCATGTATGAGTGAGAACATGCAGTGTTTGGTTTTCTGTTCCTGTGTTAGTTTGCTGAGAATGATGGTTTCCAGCTTCATCCATGTCCCTGCAAAGGACATGATGTCATCCTTTTTTATGGCTGCATAGTATTCCATGGTGTATATGTGCCACATTTTCTTTATCCAGTCTATCATTGATGGGCATTTGGGTCGGTTCCAAGTTTTTGACACTGTGAATAGTGCTGCAATAAACATATGTGTGCATGTGTCTTTATAGTAGAATGATTTATAATTTTTTTGGGTATATACCCAGTAATGGGATTGCTGGGTCAAATGGTATTTCTGATTCTAGATCCTTGAGGAATCACCACACTATCTTCCACAATCATTGAACTATATTTACATTCCCACAAACAGTGTAAAAGCATTCCTATTTCTCCCCATCCTTTCCAGCATCTGTTGTTTCCTGACTTTTTAATGATCACCATTCTAACTGGCGTGAGATAGTATCTTATTGTGGTTTTGATTTGCATTTCTCTATTGACCAGTGATGATGAGGTTTTTTTCATATGTTTTTTGGCCGCATAAATACCTTCTTTTGAGACGTGTCTGTTCATATCTTTGCCCACTTTTTGATGGGGTTATTTGTTTTATTCTTGTAAATTTGTTTAAGTTCCTTGTAGATTCTAGATATTAGCCCTTTGTCACATGGATAGATTGCAAATATTTTCTCCCATTTTGTAGGTTGCCTGTTTACTCTGATGATAGCTTCTTTTGCTGTGCAGGAGCTCTTTAGTTTAATTAGATCCCGTTTGTCAATTTTGGGTTTTTGTTGCCATTGCCTTTGGTGTTTTAGTCATGAAGTCTTTGCCCATGCCTGTGTCCTGAATGGTATTGCCTAGGTTTTCTTCTAGGGTTTTTATGGTTTTAGGTCTTACATTTAGGTCTTTGATCCATCTTGAGTTAATTTTTGTATAAGGTGTAAGGAAGGGGTCCAGTTTCATTTTTCTGCATATGACTAGCCAGTTTTCCCAACACCACCTGTGAGACAAAGATTATGATACCTGTCTTGCAGGGCTTGTTCATATTAAGCACCTAGGACCTTACCTCAATGCATGATATGCCCTCAGCTCATGGCAGTTACAATTATAATCACTTTATTTTCTCACCTCTGTTCTCTCTTACTAGTCCCATCTTCCCTAACCTTTACTACTTTTCAGATCACATTTGTTGTTCTTTGCATTTTTGTTGTCTATTATAAGGCCTAGCACATAATAGATGGACTAGAAATGTATCTTTAATGAAATAATAAATTATAATAACTTTCTGAGGTCATTCTTATGCTCATGCTTTCTGGATAAATACAATATACCTTTCTTTGGCATTAAATTTTAAGTAATTCTACATACTCAAACCATTTAATGACCAAATTTCAGGAATTTTCTTTCATTGAAAGTCTCTCTTTTTGAAATTATCAGCTTAATACAACTTAAAGTCATACATAAGATGCAATGATTCTGAGACATATACATGAAAACTACTGACTTTGAAGTTACTCACTTCAAATCTTTAGCTATATATTGTTCAAAAGCACAGTCAAAATGGTACCTATATCTTCAGTGTGGAGGTGAAGGCAGTATTAACAATATCCTATAGTTGACTGAAGAGTTGGTTACAGCAAAGCTCTCCATTGCCCTTAAATTTTCTCTCTCCTTAATACAGTAGGATCAATTTTAAGTGCATTTTATGTGTGCATTTTAAAACTCTTTTTTTAAAAAACAATAGAAATGGCTTTCAGAGTGATGCTGATATTGGTTGATGATGCCAAGGCACCAATGGAGAGCGTATTTTTTAAATTGAATATGTTTTTATTTTCTTGTTTGTTGATTTTTAAAGTGAATCCAAATGTGAAGAGGAAAAAAATCAAATTCTGCCAATTTGAAAAGAACAAAACCAGCTAAAACCTTCTTTTAAAATTTCTAAGCTATTATGAGAATACTACAGACAAAAGATTGCGTATGAAAGATTTTTTTATAAAGAATCAGATTGCTTTGCCTTTCTTTAGTCATTTCAAAAGTCTTTGTCAGGTATGAAAAAGAAATATACTCAAAATGAAGAGTAAATATAATTAAAACAGTTCCTTGCCTTAACATATAAGCTTCTTATGGGCAAAAATCTGTGTAAAGTTAATACTGTAAAACTTTGATTTAAAAGAAGGAATAAGAAAGAGTAGGCAGAGAGAGGAAGGGGAGAGGAAGAAGTTTGATTTTTGTAAGAGTAAACAGAAAATGATAGTAAATGAAATGATATTAAATCATTAGCTGCTTTTTTTTATTATTGTACTTTAAGTTTTAGGGTACATGTGCTTGTGCAGGTTAGTTACATATGTATACATGTGCCATGCTGGTGTGCTGCACCCACTAACTCGTCATCTAGCATTAGGTATATCTCCCGATGCTATCCCGCCCCCTTCCCCCCACCCCACAACAGTCCCCAGAGTGTGATATTCCCCTTCCTGTGTCCATGTGATCTCATTGTTCAGTTCCCACCTATGAGTGAGTATATGCGGTGTTTGGTTTTTTGTTCTTGCGATAGTTTACTGAGAATGATGATTTCCAATTTCATCCATGTCCCTACAAAGGACATGAACTCATCATTTTTTATGGCTGCATAGTATTCCATGGTGTATATGTGCCACATTTTCTTAATCCAGTCTATCATCGTTGGACATCTGGGTTGGTTCCAAGTCTTTGCTATTGTGAATAATGCCGCAATAAACATACGTGTGCATGTGTCTTTATAGCAGCATGATTTATAGTCCTTTGGGTATATACCCAGTAATGAGATGGCTGGGTCAAATGGTATTTCCAGTTCTAGATCCCTGAGGAATCGCCACACTGACTTCCACAATGGTTGAACTAGTTTACAGTCCCACCAACGTGTAAAAGTGTTCCTATTTCTCCACATCCTCTCCAGCACCTGTTGTTTCCTGACTTTTTAATGATTGTCATTCTAACTGGTGTGAGATGGTATCTCAGCTGCTTTTAATGATACAGTTTTAGACCCACAATGTATATATATATACTTTTCAAATTTCCAGTATTTGGCATGTACCTGACACACAGTCATCTCTTTTCAATAGTTAACAGAATGAGTGATATTGTCTGGGCCAGCAGCCCCCAACGTTTTTGCCACCAGGGACCAGTTTCGTGGAAGACAATGTTTCCATGGACTGAAGGGGCGGGGATGGTTTCAGGATGAAACTGTTCCACCTCAGATCATCAGGCATTAGATTCTCATAAGGAGTGTGCAGACTCAATCCCTCACATACACAGTTCACAGTAGGGTTTGTGCTCCGATGAGAATCTAATGCTGCTGCTGATCTGATAGTAGGCAGAGCTCAGGCAGTAATGCTTGCTTGTCCACTGTTCATCTCCTCCTGTACAGCTAAGTTCCTAACAGGTACCAGTGTCTGAAGCCTGGGGACTGGCGGCTGCTGGTCAAGGCCACATTAGTTTGTTGTTAAGTGCAAGGTTTCTGGTAACAGAAATAAAGAATTCAATTGATTCATCATCAAGACCAAATATATATACTAAAGATCTACCTTAAATTCATTTTTTAGCAGGTAGTATGGCATTGTGGTTAAGAATTTACATTTGTGAACATTTACCAGCTGATGACCGAGGTGAGCTTCTGTTTCCTCCTGCATAAACTTGAGATTATAAAAATCCCCTAGTTGGCTGGGCACAGTGGCTCACACCTGTAATCCCAGCACTTTGGGAGGCCGAGGCAGGCATCATGAGGTCAGGAGATCAAGACCATCCTGGCCAACAGGGTGAAACCCCATTTCTACTGAAGATACAAAAATTAGCTGGGCGTGGTGTCGCACACCTGTAATCCCAGCTACTCAGGAGGCTGAGGCAGGAGAATCGCTTGAACCAGGGAGTCGGACATTGCAGTGAGCCCAGATCGTGCCACTGCACTCCAGCCTGGTGACAGAGTGACACTCCATCTCCAAAAAAAAAAAAAACAAAACAAAACAAAAAAACAAAAAAAACAAAAAAAAAATCCCCTAGTTCAGAGGCTTAGAGGGAGAATGAGATAATGCCATAATGCACTTGTCCAGTGAGTAAGTTCTCACTAAATTTTAGACATTGGTATATTATATCATTTATAATATTATGGGTAAATATAAGTATTACCTGACAGAGTTGTTATGAATGTTAATACATGTGATTTCAGTAGTACCTAGGACATCTAAGAGTTCAACATACTGAACATTTGGGAACCCCTACACAAGACAAAAAAGATTCATATTCACAATTTTTCTGAAAAACAATCTAATTGGAAAAAGGGATTCTATTTATTAAGAGATAAAAATCAATAATAATGAACTTAATGTTTATAGAACATTGACCTTCCATTGAGCTCCAATATACATTATCTCATTTAACCCTCACAACAAATACATGAAATTGCTTTTATTATTACTACTTTATACAGAAGGAAACTGAGGCACAGAAAAGCTAAGCACTACCGCTATGTGGCAGTAAACCCTCATATTAGACTCCAGAGCCTGAGTTTTTAACTACTGTGTTATTCTAAATGGACGGTGTGCAAATGAATATGTAATTTGATGAGAAGATCAAATGAATGCTGCAAGCTGATCAGTTGGGGAAGAGGATCAGGAGAAGTAAGGAAGATGGGGCCTTTAGCAACCAAAATATTCATCCTGTAACAGAGTCTGGCTTCCTAGGTTTGAATCCTGACTCCTCTACTTACTGACTGTGTGATCTTGGGCAAGTTTCTGATCTCTCTGTGCCTCTATTTCCTCACCAATAAAATCGGAGTAATAACAGTACTCTCTGGTAGAGTTGTTGTGAAGATTTAGCGAGTTAATACATGTGATTACAATGGCACCTAGTATATCTAAGAGTTAAATAAATATTAGCTGATATTAATATTATTGTTACTGTTACTGCTGCTGTTGTTGGTGACTGAAATACTCTGAATTTGTTTCTTTCTTATTGAGTTAACATCTAGAATTGTAAGCAAAGTGAATATGTGAAAGGTGTGGATCATTAGAACACTAAAGTGCAGTTTTTCTACTTTCAGCCCAAGAACTTTGCTTTAGTTTAATATGATGGGAAAAGAAAACATACAATTCAGAGCATTCCATTGTATATTTAGGTGAAAGAAATTCAGTAACAGAATATGTGTGGTAGCCTCATATGATTTCTTTCTCTTTATGCCCACCCATTGATTTTTCTGTTAGCCTCCTTAAGAAAATAGTAATGTCAAGTAAAATATAATTGTGATTTTACTTCTTCTGAATACATAAAGGAATATTACTTTTGAACATATACACACAAAAACTTTAAAACAGAATGTTGGGAATGCTAACCCTACAGCTCGCATTGTCACGTTTAGTCCATTCCACAAACGGAATGGTAATGTGCTTAGTAGCTAAGTATGTAGAAGCCCCGCCACCCCCGCCCAGCAAAAAAAACACAGTAACCTTATCCATGAGAAAAATATGATAATATTCATTGACAGGGGAACTACAAGGAGCAATTTTCCCAAGCTGTGTCTTTCAGACAATGCTGTCAGTTTTTCCACTTTGATGAGTACAGCTGGGGTTGTGATGCAAGGACAAGAAATTACAGTGTGGCTAGAAGATCAGGGCATTGGCTATGCTGTTAGCTATACAGCAAATAAAATAAAATTAAAAATTAAAAATATTGTGTATATATATAATATATATTCATATATATATATATGAAAGATAGATTTTTTAAATGTTTGTAATAGAGATTATTTTGGGCAGCACTTGCCTCGATTTGCTCTCTACTAGTGACCTCAGCAAAAGCAGTTTATAGGATACCTTTTCTTCTGTTTTTTCCAGAGACCCTTTGAAGGCAGAAAACTATACCAGAACACCCACATTTTTGACTTGTGTGTGTATGTGTGTGTTTATGTATGTATATATTTAAACAAATACCACATTTGAAATGTTTTTCAGTGTTGTGTATTATATACCCAAGGCCAGTTTTATCTAAATCAAAAGATATTTCTAATATTAATATTTACTACTTCATGCAAAGAAAATCAGTTACAACTCTGTATCTTTGATTTTTTACTTCATTCATTCATTTATTCATCACCCTTCCACACAGACAGGTTAAAGCTTAATTTCACATTTTACAAAATAATTTGAGTTATACCGATTGACTTTTATTTTCTAGTACTCATTCATCGTAGTTTACATGTGTTTCTACTAAATGGAAATCTTTGAGGCTACAAGTTAATAATTAAAAATAGAGCAAGGTACCACATGCTCATTCCTCCCCTTGTTTTCTTTTCTTTGATTTTCAAAATGTTCATCTGCAAACTTTATTGCATGTAAGTACAGTACCTCTTTACATATGCACCACAACTATTTTGTATGAGCTATAAAACAACTAGAATTAAAACTTGTCCAAGACCCCAAAGCCTGTTCTTCACAAAGGAACCTTTCTTGCCCGATTGTTAGAAAGTGTTTTGAATGATGCATAACTAAGTAGAGTAACTAAACAATTGCTTTTGAGCATCTGGAGCTTGCCCATTAAGATTTCTATGGCCCTTTATTTTCCTTTCTGTGGTTTAAGAAGTGATTCACATTCAATATATGAAAGTTCTGGGTTCAGCCCCTTGAGCTTTTGGTAGAAGAATCTTCATGAATCTAATAAATAAATAAAACAAATAATGTAAGAGCTGAAGACAGTTGAGCTCATGTGAGTTTATATACCAAAGCATTTTCTAAGGTATCTTCTATATATTTTGGTTTCCTAAATTTAGATCTAGAAATACACCATTGTTTTGTTAGAGTGTGTTCTTAGGGTGTGTATGTGGGGAGGCAGATTGTAAGCAACCGATTCAAAATTTACCTGGAACTTCATAGAATAATGTCAATACTTTTTAGGTAGAAAAATCATTACCTACAAATAGGGGATACATTATGAACGTATTTCAACTAAGCAAAAGCATAGTCAAGTGCCTTCATAATGCTAAATTTTAGATGTTGCACTGATGAGATGATATTTTCCCTACAAATAAAAGACCAAAGTGTACAAAACCTCAGGACACGTGGCTGAGTTAGAATTACAATGCAGCTGTCATTTTTGCATTTCCTGGCTTTCATGAATCATTACTAGTGATCCTCTGTCATTTAAATCAGTTGAGAACATGGATTTATCTTAATTTTCACCCTTTGTTTCCCTTTTTCGTGATAACAGTTTGAGATATGATGATGTAAAGTGTTTCTACTTATAATGGTTTCAGCCTTGTCCCTTGGCAGCCTAAATCTTCTGGCTAATTCACTGATCAGTTAAATAGTCGAGGTTATTATTATTATAATAATTATTTTACATTTATATAGCACTTTCCTCCAAGGGGCTCAAGGCATTTTACACACAGTAAATTACCAAATAGGAATTAATCCTTATATCACCCTGTGGGGTAGGTACAGTCACATAAATGAAATTCTACGGAAGTACTGCCTGTGTCACAGTGCTGAGCTCTACCCCAACCCCCAGTGAACCTGCCCTGCCTACCTGAAGATGAAGAATGCTGTTGGCATGGCAGGGAAAAGCTGGAAGAAAGATCTTGGGAAAATGGCCTGCTGTCCTTACTTTGGTGCTTTGGGCTATCTGGAAAATGATACTATTGAGAGCAGCTAAGCATGTCTTGATATGCAATTTACAGATAAGTTTCACCTATATGGTTTTATTTAATCCTGACACAAGACAAGGTGGGATATGGTTCTCAAACTTTTGTGTGTATGGAAATCACTTGGGAGTGAGTTTAAAATTCAGATTCCAAGACTTTCTAGCTCATGGAGATTCTAATAAGTCAAGAAAGGGCCATTGACATCTGAATTTTTGCCTCAGTTGATTTTGAGTCATGTGATGCTTACCCATATTTTGTGAAACTTGAGCTGATTAAGGAAGAATTGTTAGTCCCAATCTACATATCAGAAAATGATGGCTCAAGCAGGTAACATGTCACAGTATTTGGCAAAGGCTGGACTATAAACCAAGTTTTGAAATTCCAAAACTCGTGCTCTTTTAATTACGCTACAGCGCTTCCAGGAAAGGGAAAGCAGAGAAGCCAATACAACAGGATTTAAATGTAAAGGAAAGGAGAGCAGTTAGATATGCATGTGAGACACTTTACAGTAAGGTAGGCTGGCGTCTACTGGCCCTCTTGGAACCTCGAGTTGATTTGTGCTGCCTGGATGGAGAAGACCATCATCTTTTGGGCAGGGCTGGACTGTTCCTTGGCAGCTTGTTGCTTGGTTTCAGAACTACCTTGTTCCCTGTAGCCAACAAGTCAGTCAACTAACTCTAATCCAGCAAGTACCTGATGGATTTGCAATGTTTAATTTTTCATCCTGCCCACAAAAGGAGTCTCCTTCTTAATAGATGCTGCCACCAAAATAAAAGCTGGATTTTGCCAGGAAACCAAGAAAAGCTCTTTTAATAAGCTTCCTGTTTACGTGAGTGGGCCCTTTATGGGATGGGATGGGTTTTACGTTTTTTATTTGAAGCATTCTTACTCCATTTCTAAAAGAGAAAAAAAATGAACAGGAAGTGGTTATGAACAATTTGACTATTATTTTTCAATTTAATATTCCATTTGAGGTAATTTCATTCATTTTTTTCTTGAATTAATTTTTATTCAGTTTTCTTCAAAAACTGGGACAAGGCATTATAGGAAAAACTATAGACAGACATACTGCATCCAAAGTTTTTATTCTGTTCTGAACTTCTTACTCAGAAGTGTGAGAATTCCATGATGGAGTTTAGAGGCACTTGTGGGATTTATTTGGGGTTTTCAGAAACCAGAAAAACAGACACGTGGTGTTACTGGTGATAAAAATTCCCACACTCTGTGTAAACTCAGCACACTTATCAGTAGGTACTACTGTAAATTGTATTGAGAGACTTTCCATGCCCTTCCTTTTCTCAAATGCATGTACTCCTTAGGTATGGATAATAATTATTGCTGTTTTAGTGAAACATTTTGTGAGTCTCTCCAAGATATCTTTTCATTCTTGGAAATTATCTTCTGCCTCTGAATTTTTCATCTTTTTTTTAACACTCTGGTTATTCCCAGTCACTGAACAGACCGATCTTATTTAAAAGGGTCTAATAACCTTTTAACAGTGAGGTAAAAAAAAAATGGCATTTATTTATTGGCAGGGAAGGGGGGTAACAACAATAAGAGAGATACATTTGGAAAATATAATTGATATGATATCCTTGTAAAAGCACATTTTGTATCTTTCTCAGCATCAGCCTTTTAGAACTATCAGTTTGGATCCCTTCAAGATTATTTTATACCTAGGCTAGATCAAGATTTTACCAGAAGCTTAAACTATTTGGGGGGTCCTCTTGAAGAAAAAGAATACAAAATTATGATTACAAAGTTAAGTACAGGACCTTGGAAGGGGGGCTGCGCAAGTGAAGGTCCCTGAGGTTTAAGCTCCATTAAATATGCAGTAAATCTGCCTCTGCAGATCCCCTTTTTGGGCTTTACAAAAGCACTTTTAATAAATATTACTGTTTCATATAACAACAAGATTACTTACAGATAATACCCTACTTTAAATGCGTAGTCTTTAGGTTAAAAATAATAAAACATGGTAAAAATAATGCACGCCTACTTACAAACAATCTAACTAACTGATTCCATCTAGCGTTCCTCTCCATTTATTCAGGCTAACCCTAACATAATGTAGGTCAACAAATACCATTAGAGCAGACATCTCTGCATGTAGCCTGGTATTTCAAGCAATACTTGAGACAATAAACTCCAGGGCAGCAAAAAATGTCAACAGTTCCTTCAAGTTCTTTGCAATGGGATTATAGCTGTGTAATGAAACTAATATCAGAGACTAGAGTAGGCTGCATTTGACCCATTGTCTCTTTTCTCTGTGTTGGAAAGATGTAAGACACATGGCTGCCCCACAGCATTTTGCTTCTACCACCCATTTTTACACTTAATTATACTGTTTCTTACTGTTCTTCAGTTATTTTAAGAGGGTTTATGTTTTTCTCTAGAGCAAGTTAGTAACCATTTTGAGAACAGAAATTAGATTTTTTCCCCAAATATTTTACAGTACCAGAACATTCCTGCTTTCTACCTTTTATTTTTCTCCTTTTTAAAAACTTCTCCCTGCACCTTGTTCTAGAAATAAATTTTAGTGGTGGTCTCTTGGTAGGAGGTACTTGGCAGTTTTTAATTGAACTTCTGTGAAAACCTAAAACTATCTCTACCTTCTCTATCTCCATCTCCCTGATCCTAGAACTTCCCTTAAGGTAGAAAAAGGCAAGTGTTTTGAAGGTAAATCTAGAAATTTAAATGGAGAAAAGGAGGGTGAAAGATATTGCCAACTCAGAAATTACTGAGCTTTCATTCTTTGTGAGGCTAATCCAGTTATTCCACCTCTTATTTCCTCCTCAGTAAGATATGATTCCCTAGTATCTTCCTAGGAAGTAAATTTTTGGAGTTCTAAGTGTAAAGAAATAAAGTCAACTTTTGTGAAGCCCTCAGTACAGTTTAGTGCTTGCTACCACTAACCAAAGTAGAATTCAAACACAAGAGGGTAATTGCAGAAATGAGTAAATCTGTACAACTTCACATTGGTAGTATCCAAATGCTCTTATGAATGTCAACTTCAGGCATCCTCTTTCATTAGAAAAATATGTGTTGTCTTTGACAGGGAAACCCTTAAAAAAATAAAATGTCACATATTTGAATTTTAGCTGTATTCATAATAATTCTCACAAACTTTTCTCAGAAAAAATTTTCTTGATTTTCAAATTTCCTTTATATTTGTTCTTCCTTTCATATATAATTGACATTCTTTAACAGTTGAGAGGTGCTAGGTTAAACGTTTGCAGAATAATTGTGGCTTATTTAGAAAATAAATTTTACTCTAGGGCTTATGTTGTGCTAAAAATGACTCATACAGAAATGGTTCTGCAACTCTTAGCTTCAGCCTGATTTGTCTTCAGAGAGGAGTTGTATTAGAAATGTGGTGCTATGTTCTGCACAAATGAATGTTTGTGGTACATATGGAAAATACTATGCACAGAAAAAAAAAACTGGTCCTAGAAAAAATGACTTTAACTTTGCATAACTCATTTGGGCTAGTTTTTTTTTTAATGTGTTCACTGCTTTTATAAACCATTTCAGAATGTCTCCATAGCAGGATAATGTTGCATAGTCGATGACTTCATATTTTTATACCTCCTGGAATTCAAAGGGAATATTAGTCTGGTTGGTTCAGTAATCTAAAATTATTGGTTTATAATAATGGGCATAAGAAGCTTTCAAACAACTACCTGTTTTACCAGTTTTTTCCTTAGTATCGTATCCAGATTTGTCAGTTTATACATTTTTGAAGTAGTTCCCTCTAAGGTGTCTTCTTTAACTGTTAGACTATCCCATAGGCTGAGTGTCTTACGTGTTGAGGTGGCTGATGGTTTAAGGCCAGTGGCTCTCAGATGTTAGTTTAGCACAGGGTTTTTCAACAGAGGCACTATGATACTTTGGAGTAGATAATTCTTTGCCGGGATGCAGGGTAGATGTCTGTTCTGTGCACTGTAGGATGTTTCGTGGTATTTCTGACCTCTCCCCATTGGAGCACCCCTCAGTTTGGATTATCAAAATTGTCTCCAGATGTTGCCAGTTCTCCCCTGGTGGGGAAGGGGGTGGCAAAATTGTCCCCCAGTTAAGAACCACTGAATTGGTAGTATATATTACTGGAGTGAACCACAACTACAGTTTTGTTGTTGTTGTTCACTTGTTTGCTTTTGTTGTTGTTGTTTGTAATGGAGTATAGAAAAATCTGATGGCAATCTGAAGAAAGCTGGTAGCTCTGAACTGAGAATTTCTTCCATAGAACTATGATGTGTGTAAATGTTGAATCACATAGGCAGACCTCAGAGCTTCCTTTAATGACTTATGTGTTAGAGAAAGGGTTCTAAGATTCTGCATAGATGTATATTTTATACTTTTTATTTATTTATTGGTCTCATTATTACTATGGTGATCTTTCTGAAAGGCAGACTAAGCTGGCACACTGCTATTGACTTAACAATTAAATTCCCCTTTCAACATCTCCTGCCTCAAATAGTTTAATAGTTGATATTTTACCCTTAGAAGCACCTAGCTAAAGAGAGACCTAGTGAAAACTAAAACCAACAGGTAAATTAATCTTGGCTTTGGGGCAGGAAGATGGCAGTTACACAAACAAGGTTTTATTCCACTGATTTTAGGGGATCAGAACCTGGAAATGAAAATTGGAGATTACTTGTCAAACAAAGGGACCAAAGCTCTGCTTAATTTAATTAACCTGATTTCAAGTACTTCAAAGACCCAGAAAGGCAACTTATTATTGACAGTATGAAACCCACTAATCCTCATAGTAACCATAGGAGCTAGGTACTATTATTGTGCTGTTCTGACTGATGATGAAACTGAAGTACTGAGAAGTTAAGTAGCTTGCCCAACGTCATACAGTCTGTAAGAGACAGAGGCAAGTTCCGAATCAGGCAGTACTCCACAGTCATCTTTTAAGGTCCTTTAAAATATCCTAGAATTTAAAGGGAAACTGATGGGCTGGATTTCAGGCATCTATGAACAAGATATTTATCCAAAAGAATAAATCAAGAAAATAATATACCCTTTACATTTAAGGAAGAAGAATAATCTGAAAGAAAGGATTACATATTTAATAATCAACTATGTTATAATCATAGTACACAATTTTTAAAATATGTAACACAAAATTTTCATGGAATTTATCAGAAATGTTGACAGAGCCTTATAGCATTTTATAATCCCCATTTCCATTTGAGGATTGAGAGAATATTATTTTGCTTGTGAGCATGTGGGCCTGTAACAGATGATTTCCACTCTCCATTAACTATTAAATAATGCTACCTCTCATTAATACATTTTTCCCAGAAAACACAGGAACTTGGATAATAAATAAATCAGACTTTATTTTCTTTTCAAAAAAGTATACATTTCTTAACACTCTTATGCCATATCCCCTACAAAATTCCTACATCTGGAATATAGTTGTTGAAAGAGCATCTTGATGTTTATAATTTTCTAAGCATCATTATTACCTAACACATAAATGCCTTTAGTTATTAGTTTATACCCTGATAATAGCCACTAAATCTTTTGTGTCATGTTTTTTGATTATCCATAATTTTCTTAAAAAGCCAAAATGATGTCTTACCCAATTCTCTAACTTGTTGGCTGGAGGTTAGGCTGCCACAAATCTGTAGCATAAGAAGAACGGAAGGGTGGGCAGTTGGAAAGTATAGTATGGACCCATTTCTTTTAAAATGTGTTAATCATTGCAGCCTGCAATCAGATCACATTGAGGTTCATATCAGAATAAGTTGATTCAATTCACTGGCTATCTTTAAGTCTAATAACACTTGTGTTTCTAGAAGTAATAAAATTGTATATGTAGGCATATTTTTTAAAAGTTATTTTGTTTACAGTTGTGCTCTGTTTATCATGAACCTAGCAATTTGTGTTTTATCCCATTTATGCCTAGTGTTCCATTATTGGAACGCTAAGCATGTAGGAGTTATTTATATCCTACTGCTCAAGGTCATCGCCATGGTCTGATTGCAGAAATTCAAAGAAATTGCAACCTCAGGCATAGATGGGTTAAGGGGCACGATTACAGTGTAGGAAGGAAATTTTGAGCAGCTTTTAAAAAGTAGAGAACTTTTCATTTTACCCTTTTACACATTTCATATGTAATCTAGAATATCACCAAAGCTTTTATTGCCTTCTATCTATTTTTAAAATAATCTTGTCCAGCCCATATCTGTTTTTAGTATTTGCATCTCACAGGAAAAGGAACTGGTGGTATGACTCTTTGCAAAGCATTGTTCTGTGGAATTTCAACCCATAGAAACGAGACACCACGTTCTCTGTAGTCTGTCCTATCTCTAAAGGGAACCTCATGGACAGTTTTAAAACACAAAGTGAACAGTTTATCACACATTCTAGTTACTCTAAAACCTCTTTTAGTCTACCTCCTGGTTCTTTGCAAATGAAGACAACAATGCTTCCTCTCTTATTTAAGAAGTCTTCAGCAATTTACCAATCCCTAGCATGTGCAAAATCACAAGACTATATAGGATCACTGTTCTTAGATTCTGAATTTGGAATTCCTGACAACTGAACCATGATTTTCAAATAAAAAGAAGGGTTTTGAAGTCTATCACCACTTACTAGAAGTTTTTATTGGCAAAGAAAGATCACACTTCTTTCTGTCTGCATACAAAAAGAAATAGCTAATCTCCTTTGTTGCCAGGTGAATTAACTGTATTCAGAGGAAATAGGCAAACTTGTAGAAGAAAGTCTAACAGATTTTTTAGAATTCTTTCATGATATGATAGAAATATTATGGTTTATATCAGGTGAACCACTGTTAACTTGTAAATTTCTACTGAGGCAAGAAAATCAAATCATTTCTTGATTGTAGAAAGTGTATTATAACACTGGTGCTGTTGGATGCCAACTCTAGATAGCACTACTACCGCTACTAAGAACTTTACAGCCTTTTGGCTCCTCACAGGGAAATAGACAAAGGGAAAAGGGAAATAAGTCAGGAAAAACGGATGAGAAAGGAGATAGAGACTTGGATGTACAGCCATGATAGATAACCCCCAGCAAAAATCAGAGAATGCAAGGGACAAAGGAAGCATGCAGTCCATTTAGGATAGTGACAATAGCTAAAGGATTCCATTTGATCTTACCAGATTGGCACAGCTGGAGGAGGCACTCAATAAAACTCCACCCAATAAATAAACAAAGGTAAACACCCAAAGCTACAATATTGCTATCTTATAAACTCAGAACGTGGGAAAAATTAGACTTATTAGAAAGCTTCCATGGCAGTCAGTCACTAAGAAATGTCAGTGTGATGTCTGTTAAGTAACATTTATTAACAAGCATGTTTGTTTGCTTTTTCTCATGTTCAATGAATTGTTATAATACCGCAAAATAATTTGTTTTCTACTAATGCAGATTATTTTAACCTACCTTAAATTCTTTAATGACTGTCCTGTGTAAGACACCCTGAGTTGTTATGTTATAGGAACATGGCATTTGAAGTACAGATAGTTTCACATAATTGCAGAGGGTTTAATATAAGGGAATTATAAACCTTATTTTCATTACTTTACTTAATGAGTGCCGAAATTTTGAAGGCCTTTTTGCCTGAAAGAGCTCATAGCCTTCAGGTCCCTTTCCTGGGTAAGACTTATAATTAAACTAGACATACATCACTTGATGATGGGGATACAATCTGAGAAATGCATCCTTAGGCAATTTCATCATTGTGGAAACATCATAGAGTGTACTTAAACAAACCTAGATGGTATATACTACTAACACATAGGCTGTATAGTATAACTTATTGCTCCTAGGCTATAAACCTTATCAACCTGTACAGTATGTTACTGAACTGAATACTGTAGGCAATTGTAACAAAGTAGATGGTAAGTATTTACATATGTAAACATATCTAAACATAGAAAAGGTACAGCAAAAATACAGTATTATAATCTATGAGACCACCATGGTATAGATATATGTGGTTCATTGTTGACCAAAATGTCATTACAGGGCAAACGACTGTATTTGAATATTTTGTTTTTCTCTATTTGCACTGGCACCTTTCTGCACACCTGGATAAATATTGTGTTCCATCAGTTAACTTTTCCTTGCTCAGAAAAGTTTCATTCCATCAACATTTTTGGATAATTGATTTTACATTCCTTGTTCCAGATTATTCATTCAGCAAAAATTAATTGCGCTTCTGCTATGTATATGCAAGACCCTGGAGTATGTAAGTCATTTTGATAGATGTTAAGCAAGTTTAGTCCTATTACCAGTTCCTAGGGAATCCTAACTTGTTCTGTATATGTACCACTGCCCATTTACCTTTAACTTTCTCTAAGCCTTTTTTTGTTTTCTTTTCTTTGTGATATTACACAAAAACCATGAGTACCCCAGTTTTCTCTCTTTCATCCTATGCTGCATATATAAAGCAGCTGCTCAGTGGCTCACAGATGCAAACTTACCACAGTAGATATAGGCCTAGGCTAGTACGTGTGTGTGTGTGTGTGTGTGTGTGTGTGTGTGTGTTGGGGAGGTGGGCGAATAATAGACCTATGAGACCTGTTCCCTACAGATGCAATTCAAGTAGTGCTTCAAGAAGAATTGTACACAAAAATCCTTTTATTTCTTTCTGCCGCCATCCTTTGGTTAGTTTTATTGTAATGACTGGCTGCATAGTGACAGGTTGATACAGTACTACTTTTGTTTCTAAACTCCAATATTGTTTAATCCTGTTCTCCTTCTTAAGCCAGTTATATTTACAGGCTCTTAGTTCCTTGGTTACCAGCATTAATCCTGATGTTCTGTCTGAAGTATAGTAGTGATTTTCTTATACTCCAGTTCACTACAATGTTTGTGTGGTAGTTGCCATAAGTAATGATTTTGCTTTACTCCTTACCAGGGCAACCACAAACTTGACAGTGGTTCAAAATCTCAGGTTTTGCAAGGGGTTGGGAGAGATTATATGTAGCCTCAGGGAAGTCTTAAAATGCTCAGATTAATTGTCTAGATACAAGTTCATGAGTTTCATGAACATTTACTTTAGATTTAGAAGGAACTCTGAAATCACTAAATTACTATTAAATGTCAGGGTAAACCACTTGGTTTTACTGGAGAAAAATGACATCTACTTAAGAAGCAAAATCCTAATCTCAGAGGTAAAGTTAATGTAGAATGGCACATGCAAGGGCTGAATCCATGAAACTCATGAAAACAATTTTGGCCTCTGTAGAATTCGTTTCATATAGTTGCTCTTTCCTTTCCCAAAGTCACATTATAGGCAAGTTTTTATTTATTCACATGAGTAGACAAACTCATGAAATGGTTTCAAGCAGCAAATGGTTTTGGAAGCCAGGCAGAGTAAACTAATTTTTGATTTATAAATGTGCTGTGGTGCTAAAGAATGGCTGCATTCACAATCCACTTTAATAAGGAATCAGGGATTTGAGGACAAGAAGCCAAAATGGGTGAAGGAGAACAACAGTGCTAAGAGCAAATGACATGTTTGAAAAGTAAACTTCTTCATTTGAAGGAAGATTATGCAAAATCCAGCTTGAAAATAATGAATGAGAAATCTAACTTGATATGTTTAACAGAGGTGGTTGATAGAAGGTCTTGAATTGGCTCTGAAAAGGCTATTTCTAAATGTGGGAAGAACGGGATTCACATCTCCAAAAATCACATCTTTCGATTTTTATTTATGCCCAGCAAAGACAGCAAGAAGGTACGTTTCTCTCCCTCATTACCAAAGCTTTTTTTCTTTCTTACCCTTTTTTTGTGTGCCCAGACTATGAATCTGTTAACTAGGCAGGGTCATTTTCGTGAGCTTTCCTAATGCCAAGAGACACCAAATGTTGAGGTAGATCAAAGGGACAAAGAATTACAGAGACACTGAGCCACTTTTCTTAGGACCCTGAGTACAATGTGAACAGTCTACTTAGCTCCAGGCCCCAAACCAAGTATTCTGCAGCAGACCCAGTCTGGATTTCTTGGGAAGTGCTCCCTGTTGCTTTTCATAGTTTAGATAATCCACATGAACAATCCTGATTAAATCAGTTGCCCCTAGGCAATGGGGAAAAGCATAAATGGCTTTTTGGAGAGAGAGGTCCAAAAGCTTCCCTCTCTCACTTGCTCTCTCTCTCTCCACCCCCCACCCACCCGCCCCATCTATTTATCTAGTTCCTTGTGTTTTCATTTATTCATTTTCTTCTGCAAAATTATCTTCATCCAATGCAATTAGGTAAGAAGAGGGTACTATTGAAGAAAATGCTGATCCCTATTCATTAAATGATTCAGGTTTTAATTTTAAATTACATGACCTGTCTTGTTGTGCTGATTATGAACAGTTTTTGAAAGGCTGTTATCCAGGGGGTGGTTATCCAGCGATATTATGGAAGGTCACTAGGCATTTGTTTTTTATGTCTGATTCTTTTTTAACCAGGCAATTACTCTATCATTTAATAATCCTTACCTCAAAGTTCACTTGAAAGAAAGCTCATAAGATTTAAAGGGGAAAAAAAATCCCTAAAAATAAAAGTTAGGCTAGGCTAGGCCAGGGTGGGAAATTCCATTGTGGCTAGAAGCCCATGGCAGGTAGAGTGGAATTTAATGAAGGAAACTGCTGTGTTTTTGTGTCTTTCTGTATGTTTTTCCTTTAAAACCAAGAGCTGGGCAGGCATCCCATTCGACCTGACGTGACCCAAGCAAATTGCTTCTTATATAAAAACAACTGCAGACTTTGAGAATGTGAAAATGCACTGTATCCTTCTCCAACCGAGGGAAACGAAAGCCTGAGAAACAGGACGGCCCTGTCAATACTCGTTGAGCAGAACTATCACTCAAACTTGATAAAGGGAGATTAGAACAGGCTCCCTAATGCCAGAGGTATTCATTATAAGTTGGACTTCTTTATTTATTTTTTATTTTCTTAAACAAGCACAAGTGGTCAATGGAAAATATATTTTTAAAAGGCAGGTTTTCCTGCAGGAAACAAAAGTAGGCACAATTTTTCAAAGTCTTTTCATGGAACTAGAATTTTTAAAAAATTTTTAATAATAATATTAAATAAGAAAAGACAAAGAGAATCATTTCCCTTTTCTACCACAGTCTTGGACAAGCAAAGAAGAAGAGATTCAGGGTGTGTCCACTGATATTGCATTCAGATGTGTTGTCTTGGCTTGTGTACTGACAGATTTATTTAAAAAACAAAGTTTTAAAAATGCATTGTGTGCTAGTGAAGTCATTTCATAAATCTTTTCCTTTATGAATTATTTTGATCACAAGGCTCGTTGTTTAAATCACTGAAAGACTGTTCTCCCTAAAAGAAAAATGCCTTCGTTTTCAAACCGCCAGTTCAAAAGCCAGTAACTTCCCCTGAACAGCATGCAGGGATCCAGAGGGCAAAGAACAAGGGACCACATAAGTTCTGACTCCAGCATAAGGCATAATCCAGTTTAGATTTGCCGTGGTTCACAGAAGAGGCATGTTTTAAAAATTTGGACCCAGAGCTCTTACTTTTCTCATAGATTACTTAGTTTGAAATGGTGACTCTGCTTCAGGAAAAAATCAAACACGGGAACACAGCCTTTGATGCAGCTGGTCTGTCAGAGGGCGGAAAGTTAGAATTAGAATATTCTTCAAGCTGTTGCTGAATAATGAAGGGTAGGGCTTCCTAGTTGGGCAGTTACCGCAGCCCCTCTGGGAGTTCAGAAAACAAATATTACCTAATGTGTACAAAGACTTTAAAAGTTAAGTTGATTACAAGCTGAGTGAGGAAGGTTAGATAAGGCAGTGAGAACTGAGTTCCACCAGAGGGACCTGATCTTCAGGAACACTGCCAGGAGCCACAGGGCTCCATTCGACCCTCTAGAGTTAAAGGATTGGGTACCAACAGGAAGTTAGTTAGGTTCTTGAAGCGAATAGTCTGTGTGAAATTACTACAAGGAAGAAAGAAAAGCAAAACAACATATTGGAATATATGCATACATAGAGGTTGACGAGATAACTTGGATGAAGATCATGACTGTGAGATGGGTCAAAATCTCCCCAACCAAAATGTAATGTGCTTGTAACCAGAAGACCTTGTGTTGCTATTCATTTGTTTTTCGCACAGCACCTAGAATGTTGTTAAGACATACAAGCAAATAATTAATACTGGTCTGTTACATTAATTTGCCAGGATAATTGGTCTGGTGGAAGGGTAGGTGGTTCCAGATTAAACATGGGAAGAGATGAATGTCTAGAAGAAATGAATTTGAAACTGAGATCTAAAGGACAAGAATGATGGACAGAAGTGAACAGGCTGTCTCAGGTTCATTGAGAGATGCTTTTTGGCTATTCACTGCTTCAACTGTTATTCTCCATTTTATGGCTGCTCCATGAAAATGAACAAGAAAGGCACGGAGATGATAGAGAGCAAGTTTACATGATAGAGGAAGAAAGTTGTTAACATGGGAGATGGGAAAGAACATTAATAGGTGATGTATATTCTTAGAAAAAATGATGACTGCTGTGGATGAGTTTTATCTCAATTCTGAGCAGGTAGTTAGAGGGAATGGTTGGAATTTAACTCTGGAGTCTGATGGCCTGGGATACTTTGTAGTTTTGTGATCTACAAAATAATGTTACAATACTATCTATTTTTAAAAATTGTTATGAAAATTATATAAGTTCATATATATAAACTACTTAGCAAATGCTTCTCTTAGAATAAGACTTAAAAAATAATGAAGATAAGAGTTATCCATTTTCCCTATACAACTGTACCACATGTTCAACTTCTCTGTCATAATTAGAAATATCACATACCACTAGCCTCCCAAGCAAGTTCATTAAGGTAGTTTTCTTTACGTATAGGTCTGTTTCATTTTATTCACAGATTATTCTGCTAAATTTAATTATAGAAATATTCATTGGCCATATTTAGCGACTGAGTGGAATATATAGCACTTTCCTAGGGCACTATGAGTGATCTTTTAAGGTTAAAAAATAGTCTTGTCTCAATTTTAAAAATACTGAATATTGAGAGAGGAAGCCCTATAGACACTTTGATTCTAATGCAGTTTTCCATATCAGTTCAAGTGCTATCTAACATAAAACCACAATTTTGGTAGTTGTGATTTTGGTAATAAAGGAGTAACTTGTACTGTTTCAGGACAAATATTTCCACAGATAACAGTTCCAAACCATGGTATGGGTTAAAAATAAAACTAAACTCCAATTAAAAACTTAAAAAAAAAAACACCACAATTATTTGAAGGCACTGGAGTGACCAAAAGCAGTCGGAATCTGGAGTGAACTGTCCCCGGTAAAATTCACGTTTGTTACAGCTTCTTCCCTCAAGGAACTTCCCAGTCTGTATGGTATAGAGAAGTTAGAATTCAGGCAGAAAACCACAATCTTATTGGTTTGTGATGTTAGAGAATGGAGCTGGCATTGGCAAAGTAGCTGAAATTGAGGAAGGAAGTATTAGAAAGGATGGAGCCATCAAGGGAAGGCTCCCATGAATCTACATATAAGTTACCCTAACATTCTGGCTGATATAAACTGTGCATGTATGTGGGAGCCTATAAGTGCCTGGAGAAAAGCAAGAACTAGAAAGCTAAAAGAGCTGAACAGATACATTAGATGAAGAGGAGACAAAGTTAGGAGTTTGAGTTTACAGAGTTAGAAGGGTTTGGTAAATGTCTCAGGCTTTATGAATCCCAGAAGGATCAAACCTTAGAAATAAAGATGATAGCTAAGAACTAAGAAATTAATTATAGAAAGAGAGACAAACCTGAAGCATTGAAAGTTTCTGTCAAATCATAAAACCAGTCCTCTTCAAATCAAAGTGGTCGACCAGTAATTTAATAACCTGCTAGAAGAAAAATGCATTGCATTAGAGAAAGATAACCAAACCCAGAGTTTGTATAAATATCATGCACAATGTTCAACTGTAATTCAAAAATAATACCAGTGATGGATACAGAAAAATGTGACATGTAATTTTTTTAAAAAGTCCATGGAAATAGATTCCTCGATGATTCAGAAGTTGTAGACAAGGACTTTAAAGCAGAAATTATAAATATATTCAGGATTTTAAAAAAATATGTTTTCAGGCCCGGTGCCGTAGCTCACGCCTATAATCCACCAGATGTGGTGACGTATGCTTATAATCCCAGCTACCCAGAAGGCTGAGGCATGAGAATAGATAGCTTGAACCCAGGAGGTGGAGGTTGCAGTGAGCCGAGATTGCTCCACTGCACTCTAGCTTGGGCAACAGAGCGAGACCCTGTCTCTAAAAATATATGTATATATACTGTCATAATGAGGGAACAGATGAGAAAATAAGCAGAGAAATGAAAATTTTTAAAAATAAGTAAAAAGTTAAGGTATAATACCTGAAATTTTTTTGAAGAGTCATTGAAGTGGCTTAACAATAGATTGTAGATGGCAGAAGAAAGTGTCAGTAAACTTGAATACAGGTCAATAGAAATTATTAATATAAAGAACAGAGAGAAAAAGGATTCAAAAATGTGCAGAGTGATCTGTACAACAGTATCAACCAGTCCACTGTACTTTGCATGTCTCAGAAGAAGAAAAAAGAAATGAAATAACTAAAAAGAACCAAAGGTTAAAGTACAGAATCTGAAATAAAAAATGATTTGTTGGAGAATCTTAACAGCAGATTGTGGGTGGCAGATGAGAAAATGGGACAGAAATGATATTTGAGGAAATCATAGCTGAAAATGTCCAAAATTTGCTGAGAAAAAACACAAAAATATGCAAAGAAAATCACATGTAGGCACTGTATTCAAACTTCTGTACACCAAAGATACAAAGAAAAATCTCAAAGGCAGCCCTAAGGGTGGAAACAATAGATCACCTACAGGGGAATAATCAAAATATCGACTCATTCCTCATACTAAATGTAATGCCATTTCCTAATGATTGAAAAGAAAAACAACTGCAAAACCAGAATTTTATATAGAGCAATGTGCTCTTGCAATAATGAAAAAATAAAGAATTTTCTGTTGTCAGTAGAATTCCTATAAGTAGTGTGAAAGGCAGTGAGTGCTTCAGGGTGAAGGGAAATGACACTATGAACCAAGATAGAAACTTGTTTTTACAGAAAATTTTCACTAAAAATTTTAAAGTATCTATTTACATGTAAAAGAAT
This sequence comes from Gorilla gorilla gorilla, assembly GCF_029281585.2. NCBI lineage: Eukaryota > Metazoa > Chordata > Mammalia > Primates > Hominidae > Gorilla > Gorilla gorilla. The sequence goes on along the minus strand of NC_086017.1, from coordinate 125,522,858 downwards.
ATCCTTTTATTCTTTTAATTTCTTTAAAAGAAAAACTGACTAATGCATAAATTATAGTATTTTCTCATGGTCTATAGTACTTGCAGATATGAAGTACGTAAAAATACTACAAAGTACTGGGTTTCAGTAAATGAAATTATACTTATAAGATTCTCACATTTGCATAAAGTGGTAAAATATTAACTCTGTGGAAACAGTGATAATTAAAGAGGCATATTGTAATCCTTAGAACAACTGCTAAAAAATAACAAAAAAGGTACAGCTAAAAAGCCAGTTGTGCAATTGAATGGAAAAATAATTGATCAGTTTAACCCATTAAAAAAGGAAAGGAAAACAGAAGAATAACAATGACAAAAACCCAAAGGAAAAAAATCAAAAGCATATAATAAAATAAATGGTAGACCTAAACTTAATTGTAGCAATAATTCCATTCACTGTAAATGGTATAAATACTACAATTAAAAGAGAGAGTATCAGGCTGAATAAAAAGGCAAGAGTCAACATATGCTGTCTACAGGAATACACTTTAAATGTAATAACATGGATATCTTGAGAGTGAAAAGATAGAAAGATATATACAATGCAAACAATAAGCATGAGAAAGCTAGGTTGGAATATTAATATTACATAGAATAGACTTTATGCCAAGGAGTACTATTAGAGATAAGGAGGGATATTTCCTAATCATATGTGTGAAATTATCATGAACGCATAAGTCATAAACATGTAGACACAAACTGACAGAAAACTAGAGAGAAATAGTAAAATCTACAATAACAATTGGAGATTTTAACATTCTTGTTCTAGAACTTGATAGAACAAATAGGCAGAAAATCAGTAAGAATACACAAGAAATTAAAAACACCATCAACTGCCTTGACCTGTTTGATGTTTACAGAACACTATTCCCACTTGGAGAATGTGTTCTGTTCCCACCTGGAGAATATGTGTTCTTTAAAACATATTTAAAACATACAGGAATAGAGTCCTGTATGTATGTTCTACTTTATTTATTAAAGTAGACCGTAATCTGGTTCACCAAATGAGTTTCAAACATTTTCAAAAGATTGAGATACTACAAAATATGCTTCTTGTTTGTAATTAATTAAATTAGAAATAAAAAAAGAAAACAATAAAATATCTAGAAAAGACCAGTTGGAAACTACGCAACAAACTTAATACCTCATGGTTGAAAGTCATGAAATTTTAAAATAATTAAATTAAGTTATGCAGTATATTGAAATTTATGAAACTGATTAAATGAAAATACAATATATTGACATTTATAATATGAGCCAGAGAGGAGCTTAGCAGAAATTTTGAGCTTTTAATCCTAAATTAGAAGGAAGAAGAAAGGTTTAAGATCAATAGCGTAGGTTTCCACTTTAAGAAAGTGGGAAAGTATAATCATTTTAAACCCAAAAGCAGTAAAAAAAGAAAACAAATAACAAAGGCAGAAAACTGTGAAATAAAAACAAACTACAAAGAAGATTAATGAAAGCAAAACATGAATATTTGAAAAGATTAACAAAATTTATAAGCTATAACAGAAAAGTTCAAGAAAAAAGAGATGATATAAATTATGAATATCAGTAATGAGAGATTATCATTACATATCATAATATTAAAGGATAACAAGGGAATATTATGAAAACTTCATGTCAATAATTTCAACAACTTTGATAAAATAGGTAAATTTATTTAAAAACGTATTAACAAAACTGGCATAGTAAACCAAAGAAATCAAAATATTCCTTTATTGATTAAAGAAATTGAATTTGTTGTCAAAAGCATTCCTAAAAAAAGAACTTCAGGTTTAGATAGTTTCCCTGGAGAATTCTATATAACATTTAAGGAGGAAATAATATTAATCCTACACGCACTCTTTCAGAAAACATAGGAGGTAAAAACAAAACACTTCCTGATTTATGAGACAGGCATAATCTCAACAGCAAAACCTGACAGATATTACAGGAAAATAAAAGTATAGGCCAATATTCCTTATGGTTCTAGGCACAATAATCTTTAACAAAATATTAGCAAACAAACTTCAGCAATAAAAAGTAAAAAGTGTAATACCTCATGATCAAGTAGGATTTATCTCAGAAAAGCAACTTTAGTTTAACGTTTAAAAATAAATCACTGTAAATGCATCCTAATAAAGAAGAAAAATATGATCTCAATAGATGCAGAAAAAGCAATTGAAAAAATTTGACAGGCGTTCATACTAAAAACTCTCAGAAAATTAGAACAGATTGAAACTTCCTCAATCTGATGAAGGGCCTCTATGAAAACATATAATTAATACCATCCTTAATGATAAAATCTGAATGCTTTCCTCCTAGGATATAGTAGAAGGCAAAGATATATATTCTTACTACTTCTGTTCAGCATTGTTCTAAAGATCCTAGCCAGAGCAATAAGACGAGTAAAATAAATTAAAGGTATAAGCATAGGAAAGGAAGAAGTAACATTGTGTTTATTCACAAATACCATGATTGTCGACATTAGAAACTCTTAGGGGATATACAAAACAACTAATAGAGCTAACAGTGCATTTAGGAAGGTCACAGGATCAATATACAAAAATTGATTGCATTTTTATGTAGTACCGGCAAATAATTTGAAAATGGAGTTTTAAAATCAATTTACAGTAGCCTATAAATATAAGACATTTAAATAAAAGTTTAACAAAGGAATGTAAGATTCCCCACTCAAAATTTTAAAAGGCCTTAGAGAAAAATCCATTATTTATAGATGAATACTCAGTATTTCTAAAGTGTCATTTTTCCCCAAATCATCTGTAGATTCAATGCAATCACCATCAAAATATCAACATCTTGTTTTTCTAATATTAAGATAAATTGTCAAATTTATTTTAAAATGTATATGAGCTTGCAGAAAACTTAGAAAAAGAATAAAGTTGAAAGACTCACATCACCTAATTTCAAGACTTTCTGTAAATATATAGTTCTACTTTGGAACATTGGATCAGTATCTTCCAAGATTAAGCATATGCCTACCATTATTGTTTGGTAATTACATTCCTAGTTATTTACCAAAAAATAATGAAAATGATGCCCTCAGAAAGATTTGTACAGGCAAGTTTATACTGACTTTATTTGTAATTGCCTAAAACTGGAAGCACCCAAATGTGGAAAGTGGATATACAAATTGTGGTATATTCATATAATGAAATACTAATAAGCAAATAAAACAAAACAGAGTATGATACAACAATGTAGGTGAATTCCAGAAACATGGTATGCAAAAAAGCCAGGACACAAGAGTATACATAAGTTATGTGAAGGTGAAACTATTCTATCGTGATAAAAATCAGAATGCTGGTTGTTTATGGGAGATAGAAATTAACTAGAAGGGGGCACAAAGGAACTTTCTATGTCTCTGTTATGGTGGTAAATATATACATATTTTATATATACATATTTATACATAGGTGCATAAATTTATCAAATTTATCAAAACTCATTCTGTGTACATTTTGAAGTCCATGAATTTTGCTGAATATAAATTTTACCTCAACTCTGAAAAACTTCATGTTGACCCTAATCAACTCTCACCTGAAGTCATTCATCTATTTTCCTAATGGCTACCCTGGTCCCTGTCCTAATTAACCTTCAAAGCTGTTTTAAAACTTTTCTCTTCTGCCTATTGCTCTGATTCCAAGAGATGTGGTAGAACGTAAATTGTCAAGATTTGGAAATCTGGAGAATGTTCAAGGTTAAAGAAAGAAATATCTAATTAACAAGCCCAGATACAGCCTTGGACAGTCGAACGCTTGGGCAAGTGTTCACTGCTCGTGTTCACTTTTCTCTTTTGTGAATGATACTGCTTTCTAAATATATTTTATTTCTTGAGCAAGAGGGAGAAAAGAGGAGTCCTTCAAATTTACTTTTTGTTTTGTTGCATATTGCAAAGTTAATATCAAACTCTAGCTTTAAAACTTCAAAGAATGTCAGGACTTTTTCGTTTTTCCTTTTTTTTTTTTTTTTTTTTTACTATCCAACCAAGGGTTTTACTTATTCCCTGGATTTCTCTATACTTTTAAATTGTCAAAGCCAAAGAAAAGAATAATTAAAATATTCAAAGCTGAAAATAAGCAAGATTTCAGTTTATTTTCAAATATAAGCTTACCACTTCCCTGCATTTAACTGTGATACTAGTGTTCTGGCAATATTACATATGATTGAGAATTCTGTTTACCTAAACCACTTTTTTATTGTTGTTTTTAGCTTTCTTAAGTGCCATCAGGTCTTGTCTTCTTTCATTTCTTTCTAGCTGTCCCCAACAAATACTGCCCAAGTCTGACTGTAATGCAGCCTTTCTTTCATAGTGAATATTTATTAAAGCACTTAATACCTGAATTATGAAATGTAGACAAGTGCACATTAACCTGGCTGAGTTATTTCCTTTCTTGTTCTTTTTAAACACATATTCTAGCCCAGTCTATCAATGCCAGATGGCAACTACATTTTGATACACTGAATATTTACCAAGTCATGTGGTATGCTTTTGAAGTATTTTTTAAACCCTTTCCATCAAACGAGCTGACTCATCTCTCATTCATTTATTCCTGCTTTTAACAAGTTGTATTTTTAGAAACTTGACCTCAGTTTTATCAAAATAATAAATGATATTTTAAAATGATGCATCCGAAGTTCTACAGGCCTGACTACACTTTACATCCTACAGCTATCACGTTTATTTTTCAGTGTTTAAAATGTTTATAATGTACCAATTTTCTTATTTTCATGAAACTTGACTCCAACTAGATTATTGTGTTAGCACAGAGGAATATAATGGGAGAATATTTATACTTAGACAGCTTTAAGATATTCAGGAAATTAAAAGCATTTATGGTTGAAATAATTTTAAATGACCATGAAAATAGCAACTTAACAACTGATATTTATGTCCAAGACCTTTAAAAAGCCTACTGGTAATAGGCAGTAGGTCTAATAATAATAGTAGGAAGAAGATGAAGAAGACTAAAAGGCTGTCAGAATACTGACTCCCTGCTATGTTTTTTGTTTTCCTGATCTTCATGGGAATATGCTTTTGTGGGGGCAACTGTTAGGATATTTTTTGTAAATAGATGTTAATATTTCTTAATCTAGGGATATTAAAAATAACAGGAGAAAGTGTTGACAGACAAAAGTGCATGGCATTGAAAATGGTTAGTAAAGGCCAATGCATATTCTAAGAACTCTTCCTGGCCTGTTGATCTCTAAAGATTATTTTCAATTTTTTAAGTTTTTATGGCTACTTTTCAATGGTCTTTCAGAAGTAGATGATATTATGCATGTTATGAAGTTAATAATGAATGCTTTATATAAACGAGTGGAAGTTTTCTTTGTGAATAATTTTTTCAGAATTTTTACGGTGTTTTTTCTTTTAAAAAGCAGACAATAGGGATATTTGGAGAGATTAAAACCGAGAAACATGAAAGGATCTATTCAGTTTTACAAAAAATCTTTCATGATACTCTTATCCATTTTATTTTCTAGCTCTCTTTGTAATTAAAATTGTTTCTCTGTTGTGTGTGTGGCAGAGTTTGTGTAGTGCCTAGTCTGGAGTAGCTTCTCAAAAGCACAGATTGCCTTAATAATATTAGTGTATATAAATTCGAAGCATGGTGCCCAAAACATAGTGTATATTGTTGTTACATTATCATTGCTGTTGTTCTTATGACTGCTTTTAAAAGGAAATCTCCAATCAGCCTTTTAATGTTATCTCATTTAGCTTATGCTTTTATAAAAGATTTGGGAAATATATAATTTACCTAGTGTAAATTTAAAGGAATGTGACTTGGTGAAAAGAGACATTCTAGAGGCAAACCAACAACAATACTGAATTCATTAAAGTTTGGATTAGAATTTGTTTTTTTTCTATATATAGAAAGCTTGAGATCAAATAAATTCTATTCCTATGACACATGTGGAATTTCTCTCTCTGAAGATATTGTCAGCTTATTCACCTATATGACCCCCTAAAAGAGGAAGTACATCCTGATGAAGTACACCCATGAGTCACAAAGCAGAGACTTGAGTCCATTATGCACTCTTTTAGGATTTGTAGATCTGCAACATTGTTAGTGGTTTCTTTAGAAAAGAATCCCATGGAACTCTACATTCTTTTATTAAATGAGCCCAGAAGATTTTCTACTTACCCTTTCACTTTTAATAGCCCTTTTGTGTGTAATCAGCTTCTCAAGAACTGGAATTTTTAGAGTATATCTTCTTTATTTTATGAGTTTCACTTGAATGTTTCTAACTTCATGGAGACTCATCTGATTGAATGGTAACATTTTGTATTCAGGCAGCAAGGGATTTTGTAGTGAAAACATTGTGGTGGACACCCAAAAAATAAGATTTCTGATATAGTTTATAGTGTATTTTTCTCCTTAAAGTTAACAATGAAGGAATAGTGTATCTTTTTGGCTCCTCTGTCAAATTAAACTGTGGGGTAATTAAATCATTGTATTATTTGGGAAGAAAGAAAATGGGTGGACATAGATTAAATTTTTAAATGGTGAGCTACTTCAAATACGAGGATCATTTTATTTAGTAACGTATAGGTCAACTTCTTAAAATTATATTATTTTTAAGCCTTTAAATATTTAATTTCTGGGTCAGCTGATTAGTCAAAAAAGTAGAAGCTAGAATAAATAATATTTGCCTTAGTTTCATTTTAGGAAACACTACTTTCCATATCTGCATAGTTTGAGTTAGTTGCCTTTGGGTTGAAATTTAATGATAATCCTCTGACAGTGTCAATGATCTTCCTCTGCTATACTTTGAACCTTGAAATACATTGAGACAAATTCCAGTAGGGCTAACATGTTTTGTTTTTCTTAATTTTCTCTGTATTTCAGATCAAATTTCACTCCTCTGTTATACTCTTATTCTTCTAGATTTTTATGTACAATTTATCAAATGCTATCTTTTAGGGGGTAGCCTTTCCATCTTGTGTAATATAATATTATTGCAGATCGCACAAATTAGTAGTTAACAGTACACTTTTATGAATGACACTTTCTAAATTTAAGATACCATCATTCTGTTCTATCAGTGCTTTGGAAGATTGTGTGGATATGGCAAGTTTTCCTTTAATAAATAAAGATTATTATGTCTTCTCATTTATCTGGTGACACTGAGCTCATTAAATCTTTGAAATTATTAATTTTAAGAATGTATATAAAATGCTTAGCAAAATGTATTACACAGTAAGCACTCCACAAATGGTTTCTATTATATTATGTATAACATGTTTATAGCTATTAATGATATTTAAAATACCAATAATAGTGTAATTACTACAATGCCTACTAGTAATGAATAATAAATATTAATTATAATTAATTGTTTTCTCAGTAAACTTTTTATTAATGAGTAATAAGAGGATAATGGAATGTCATAATACATTCTATACTACAGTAAAATCAACTAGTCAAAACATAGCACAAAATACATTTAATGTAAAATAATTTAGTTAAAATTTGCATACCATATGATTGTGGAAAATGTCTAAAAGGTTAACTTTAATAATCTAGAAAAGTTTTATGTTTCTTATAGTTCTGATCTTTAGTTATTTTCCAATGACAGAAGTTGGAGATTAATCATTTTTCTTCTACTCCTAATGTTTTCTCAATTGGAAGATTAAAGAGATGTCAACGAAGTATCATCTGATTATTTATCAAGTGATTGTTACAGAGACTGAGTGCCCTCAGGATTGCATATCTTTTTTTTCTCTCCCACAATTGTCATGATTACTAGCCAAATCCAATTAGAGAGATACTAGAGAAGTACTGAGTATTTACTGAGTACTTACACATTGTATATGTAATACAGGTTTCATAGATAATCACCTCTTTAGAAATGACTGGAATATAAAGAGGTTGGCTAATGTATTCAAGATCACACCAATAATAAATAGTGGAGTTTGATTTTAAATTGATGGCTGACTGACTCTATACTCATGCTTTTTCACATTGCTTCTTTCACTCAACCTAAGGAAATTGCCAAAAGTTTTGGTCAGAAGCTAACCTCACTTTGGACTTTTGAGAACTCCAAGCTGCCACCCATGGCTTCATATTTTTGGTTATTTGAATCTTTGAGGAAGAGCTCTAGAGATAGAGAGAGGAAAGAAAGGAAGAATATAAGGAAGGAAATGGTGAACATTTCTCTCTAATTTCCTCTCCATGATAATTTTACCTTTGTTCCCAAGAGGAACAATGTGAAAGTTCTACTTTCTTGAGAAGTATAAAACTGCCTTGGCCGGGCTTGGTGGCTCACGCCTGTAATCCCAGCATTTTGGGAGGCCAAGGCGGGTGGATTACAAGGTCAGGAGATCGAGACCATCCTGGTTAACACGATGAAAGCCAGTCTCTACTAAAAATACAAAAAATTAGCCGGGCGTGGTGGCAGGTGCCTGTGGTCCCAGCTACTCGGGAGGCTGAGGCAGGAGAATGGCATGAACCCGGGAGGCAGGAGAATGGCATGAACCCGGGAGGCAGAGCTTGCAGTTAGCCGAGACGCACCACTGCACTCCAGCCTGGGCAACAGAGCAAGACTCTGTCTAAAAATAAATAAATAAATAAATAAAATAAAATAAAATAAAATAAAACTGCCTTAAGTACCTTCAAATCAGTGATTAACTAGCAACTCTAGCCCTGAATTCTGAATCTTTTATTTTTCCTTCAAAAGGTAACTCTTAAACCATTTCTTCTACTTAATCTGCATATTGTACTGAGGTTATTTATCTTCCAACGTTTGCAAGTTCCCTTAGGAATACCCTTAGCAACTGCCTTTCCATACAAATTGTCTGGGAAAGTTTAAGGGGATCTAATCCCTTGTAACTAAACAAAATAGGGCTTTTGAATAGAAATTTAATAGCAAATTAGATTGGCATCATTACAGGAGGATGAATGAAACTTTTGTTTTCTTTACATTTACAGTAGAAAAGTCAACTAACTCTCCAATATACAATGGGCTGGAAGAAAGAGATTTTTTTTTTTGGCTTATTTTATGATGTGTCTTGCTTTCACCACATTCTGTCAACTTCCACAACAAATTTAACCTCCAAAACAAATCTTAAACCTGGTTTCTCTCACTCACTGCTGCTCCATTTTTCCTAATGGAGTTTTCTCTTGGAAGAAGGAGTTTTCATCAGAAGAAAGGAGTCTCCTCCTTCTCCAAATACAAACTCTACTACACAGGAGAAAAATGTGTCTTTCGTTCTCTGTAAACTAGGGCTTCTACTTTTCTTCATCTCTACATAAAAAGTTTTTCAAACTTCTTCCAACCACCAGTCCTACTGAGTGAGGGCATCAAGGACAGGGTTTGCAATGGTAACCTCCTGTTTCACCCACAGACCCCTACTTTCCTCCCTTTTAGCTGCTTTTCACATAATGCTTCTTTTTTCTGTAGAGGTTTTATAAAAACCTCTACAGAAAAAAATTGAGAAAAAATTATTTCTAAAATGTTTATGCTCTATTTTTAATAAAGGGACTCAGTAAATGACTAAGGCCAAAAAGTTGACTCTTCTTTATCAGTACTTCCTATCATAATAATTCTGCAAACTGCTTTATTCTTTTCTGACCTTCTCTGTGCTTTGGACTTTATGCCATAGTTGAGGGCTGTATTTCATCAATGTTTCTTTTCCCTCTGTTCCTCGAAGCTACATAATTTGTTTGGCAAAAAAACTAAGAATGAAATATCTCCTGCTTTATAGATAGTTTTTATACAACATTCTTTGTAATTGTGTAAAGTCTGAGAATAGTGTTGTGTCTAATGAAATATCTGGTAAAGGCAAATGGTAAATAAATTCTCATTTAATTGATAAAATTAATTTGGTTTCTCCATAATAAAAGTATACTTGTATTAGAAGTCTACTTAGTTTAAGGAGTCACATTACATCTCCATGACTCAACATTCCCCTTTGAGGCACTGGGGGGAAAATCCAATAATAATACCAAAATAAAATAACTTTGACCCTCAACAATGCTATCCATTGTAAACTGATGCCACCCAGAAAGATATAAGGAAACAGCTCGCTGAAACTACAGTTGAAGCATCTCTGGAATTAACAAATAAAGCCAATTTCTGGATAACAAGACAAATTGATATAGTCAGTCTTTGAGTGATTGGGAAGAAGGTGAGAGGTGAGGTTGAGAGATCCTCACCATTTGCCTATATAATTAATTTGCCAGTAATGCTTTCAGTGATATTCATAAAGGTTTGAGGTAAATATTAAGTAATCACATATAGTAATTATTTATTAGTGCATGGGTTTGAGAACAGTTGGTAGTAAAGAAAATTTCTGTAAATAGATATAATTTACACAAAAATATATGAACTCTTAAACAAAAGATGATCTTGTGTATTAACTCACCAATATAGTCTCCTACAATTGGTCCTTCCAAACACTAACATTTTATTTTTATATGGATGGCTCTTACTGTAATTTCATATGTCTTTAAACTTTGTAATAGTTCAACGAACATTGTGGAGCTCATAGTGTGTATGTGTGTGCAATAAACTATATTATATTAATAATAAATGTATATGATTTATTACAATATGCCCTTGAATATTCATTATCCTTAGGGACTATACATTATCCTTAGGGAAAGAAAAAAATCTAATTTCTAGATTAGTTTTCTGTTTATTCTTTCATTTCCAGAGCTAGTGAACTCATTTAAATTATATCCTAAATATTCTTTATCCTGACTACCCACAACTACATAATTCTGTGATATAAGGGATTAGTTCCATCTTTATTAAAATTTCAACTTTTATTTTAGATACAGAGGGTGCATATGCAGATTTAGTCCATAGGAATATTGTGTGATGCTGAGGTTTGGAATAGGAATCCCACCCTAATTCCTAGGGTAATGAGCACAGTACCTAATAGGTAGGACTAATTTACATTCCCACCAACAATGTGTAAGCGTTCCCTCTCCTCCACAATCATGCAGCACCTGTTGTTCTTTGATTTTTTAACAACAGCAATTCTGACTGGTATAAGATGATATTTCATTGTGGTTTTGACTTGCGTTTCTCTGATGATTAGTAATGCTGAGCGTTTATTGACAACCATGGCAACATCAATAATTAGACACAAAATGAATGAACTGCAGTGATGGCAATGATATAAATGAACCATAACATGACCTGTAACTCTTAAATTCCAAACATCTCTCTCTATTCTGCCCTTGGTGGCATTGGCAAATTTGTTCTTCTCTCTAAAGTTGGACCAGAAAGAAAGAACTTCCTGCTTTTGATGTAATAATACCAATAGATTTCTAATTTCTTTCCATTTAATTTTTTACAATAATATATTAGCTTCTTTCTGCATACATGTGCTTTCAATTGTATTGAGCTATTTTATTTCGTTTTGTTTTTTATGATTCTAAAATTTCTCATTTTTAATCTTCTAGGCTTTATCCTTCCTAAATATCCTTGGAATTGTTACTCATTTTGTTACTATCATGGCTTTTTTCCCAGAGGTATAGACTTATTAATTTGCATAATTAAGGTTTTTTATTGTTCATTTTATAATATTTGTCCAAATGGTCACTCGTGCACTCAAAAAATAGTTAAAGAGAACCTATAACGTGCCAGAACAGTAGAATCTCACTGTTAAGGAGCAGTTGAAAGGATTACTGGTAAAAATATGTAGGGAAAAAGGGAAGAATGTTACAAGGAGAGGTACGGGCAAAATGTAAAGTTAGAAATTCAGTTAAAGAGTTAGAATTCTCATTTGTTCTAAAATACTCTTCTATTTGAAAAAGCTGTACTTTAGTCATGCCAATTTAATAGTTGACTGTTACACTCAAAGATCAACTGAGAATCATACACCAAAACTCCAAGAAGAGGTTTAGTGAAATTTCAATACCTCTGGGGAAGTTTTTCACTCTTCCTTATGGGTTAGATACCTTAAAGTGTTGACTCACCAATCAAACTGTGCAGGAAATCAATCAAACATGCAGGAAATCAATCAAGCATGCAGGAAAACATGTCTAGTACTTTCTGAGTAACCAAAGATTAGCCACACAAACAATCCTTTTCCCACTATTGCTTCACTCTTTGCCAAAATGCATTCAGGTGAATAAACTACAAAGGGATCATTTAATTGAAGAATGTGCAACACAGCATTTGCTGTTCCCCTGTGTCCTATATCAGTTCCCAGTCCATTCTACAAGAAAGGGATTTTCATCAGAGGGTTTCTTTGTTCCTTATTAGAACTCATTTCATTAACAATGGAAAATGAAGAAAATTATTTAGGACAAGAAGTCATCAGCACAGCAAAGTAGCACATGGAGCAACTAAGGAAAATTTTGCAGTCTCAAAAGAGGAACACTCATGAAGGAGTAAGCATGTTCCAACCATATGTTTTCATGTAATAGTTTACAAATGTATCCAACTACATAAAAACTAAAATTAGCCATTTTGGCAGGAAAAATGACCCCTTTTCTGAACAGTGAAGAGTTTAGCATATTTATTTTTTATATAAAAGGAGGGGTGATTAATAATGTTACAAGAGGCCGTAAAATATTTTTTTCCTTGAATTTCTGCCAAGCTAAGATGTGTAGCTTAAGTCAACTGAAGTCTAATTCAAATTTTGCAACCTTTTTGATATATCGGGTCAAGTGACATTTACTAAAACACATAGAGAAATACTGCATCCTGTGTATTCTTCTGAAATTGCTTACAGTATGTTCTAGGATTGCATTCCAAAATCTCTGAAGTGAATGACTAGGGAGACAGTAAAAAAGGACTGGGCCATATTCACTTTTTTTCCTTGGAATTCATTTATCGGTTGAATTTTAAACCTGGAAGGTTGAACCAAATGAGTCTTAGAACCCAAGGTCACCGAGTTGTAGAGCTATTATGAATTAACTTAAAAGGTTTTCAGAAAATAGCAAGCTTGATTAGCTTGCTATGACTAAATATTTAAAACTTAGGTTTGCAGGCTTCCAGACTTTTTCTGATCTCAACTAGACATCGGCAGTCAGGAAAAGTGCTCGTTTTGTGGTACCGTAACTACTGCCATTCTCCTAGACAAAACTTCAGAATATCAGTATGCTTTATTTCTCACAAATGAAATTCTCACACTACCACCTACAGCCCCACTCCAACAAAATTTTCCTTTTTTCACCCTGAGCAATTTGTTCATTCCTAGATTGCCAATATCAGTTAAGTGTTGATCATATTCTAGAACATCAAAGTAATTAACAATAAGGTGTGAATGAGGTTTACAGGTTCACAAGGCAAATTTGCATTTTAAAAGAGGGGCTTGTTAAACACAAATGAAGTTCTAATAGACAGAATGTGTGAAAGATATTTTTTCTCCAAGAGATTGGAGAAGATTTCTAATGCTCTTTTTCAGCCCTGAGATATTAAGGATGTTGGGAATCCTTTCCCCTCTTTAGTCTCTTGCCAGCCACTCCTTTTTTTACCCTACCACCTTTGCAAGTAGAGTATATTTAAAATAAAGGATCATCAGTGAGACAAAGAATTAGTTGATAGAACCTTGTGCATACCTGAAAATCTTGAGGCCTCAAACTAGGTACTACAGACTTAATTCTCAGAATAGTCAATTTAAACAAACAAAAATGGCATGCATAACAGGATTAGCCCTTTCTACCTGGTTAATTTGGAGGGAAAATTTATGAGAACATTTTCTATAATTACTTCAAAGTTTTAAAGAAATGTCTTTTAAACAATGAAAAACAATGAGAGTCTTTTTTTAAAAAATAAAATTATTTGATTACATTCATATAAATAAAAAACTAAAGACACCCTCCATATACTTTTTGATATCAGGTAGACTAAGAGAATTAAATCGGAACACCATTTTTTTTCTAGTCAAATTAAGATTTCAGAAAAGAAATAGGAAAATATCAGCAAAAAGAAAGAGGAACATGTCTATAGAGATCTAGGAATCTCTTTTTTAAAATTTAGCTAGTAAAAACAAGTAAAATAAAATAAAATCTACCTAGTAATTAGAAAATCTTTCTGCCTTACAAACTAGTCTTTCTACTCCAGCCACTTTTCACCTCGTTTCCCCTTCCTTCCATGGAAAAATTATCTATATAAGAAACCCTATTTTATATCTATATAAGAAAAATTATTCTTATATGTATATAAGAAAAATTATTCTTATATGTATATAGGAAAAATTATCTATGTAAGTGGTATATATGATACTACTAACAAAACTGTTCACAATACTTTTGTACTTTAAATTTCAGCCTTTTAGTCTTTGGCCTTAGTGTACAAGATCTATAGTCTTTCTTTTCTAGATCTTTGCAGGCCATCAATGTCCATGTAGAGATGTCACCCAGAAATATCGTGGATCTGTGTCAAAGGTGATTACAGTGAAGGACCCTTGCTACAACATGCTTGGCCAAATTTTTCTACAGTCTGTAAAAGTGTCATAGAAGTTGAAAGGGAAAAGCTATCATTATTTATAAAGAGAAATAATAGTAACTGTTAATAACTTACAGCTTTTCACAGCATATGTAGTTCTTTCCCTTCTGGTTTTTAAAATGTTTTTAAACATATTTTAGAAAGGGTTAATAATAATGTTCACAGAAATTATTTAAATTTGCACACCGAGTAAATAGTAGAATTAGAATTCAAACCTAAGCTTCAAAGAACTTTATTTCAGATATTGTACTTCTTTCTCCACCACAAATCTTAAGGGCATATGTGTTTGCTTGTATAACATAAGGCTAAAAAAAGACCTAAAATTAGAAATCCTAAATAATTCATAGAAATTTTGTTGTCATCTTAAAATAAACTTTTTCTGATTAAAGCTCTGAGATTAAATTAATAATGTTTTAGTTTATCTCTTTCTCTTTATAGAAGTTGGCCAATAGAGTCTACTTTAATTTGTCCTAAATAGAATGATTATCACTGTAAATGCTGTTATGAATAACTTTTTTAAAGCTTATATACAGGGTAACCCCATATTTTATCATCCAAACTAGGACACTTTTGAAAGTGGAAATGAACACTACTAATAATTGTGACTGGGCCATTGGAACTGAAACTGGAAACTCTCCTGAGTAGACTGAGAGGCATGGTTATCCATAATTCTGAGTCTGAGAATGATGCTGTTTTGAATGAAAAAGTCCAGCAGAATGAAAATCCTTGTATGTTACCTATAACTTGCCTTCATTCCACAGTTCCCTTGAATTTGGTTCTTAAGCGCTATAAGCATTATTGAATGATTCAGTCTCACACTCCACCCAAGAGATAGCAGAATGCTGGTGCATTCATTCAAGACCAAATTAGAAGGAAGAGTGCCACCTGCTGAGAATCATTCACCCCACCCTGTCCCTATAGTTTTTGGATAGCTTGGTAGTTGGGAGTTTCCATGCAAATTTAGACTATTCACAGCCCAAACTGTTGGACCAAAAGACATGATCTATGCAATATCCCCCAGTAAACCTGAGTCAACCTTCATAGAGGTCTAAGTGATAAGTATTAAACCAACATTTGAAATGTCAAATGGGAAAACCCATTTGGCAGTTAAATTATTTTTATAACTGACCAAAATAATGTTGTAAAATGAAAGCCTCAAGTTAGTAATTGATAAAAAATTAAACTACTAAAAAATAGATTTTTGTATATCAAAGCTAAATTTGACAGTATTAGGACTGTAATTAATCTTAGAATATCTTCATAATGGGCAAAAAAATAAATATTCTTTTGAAAACAGATACTATTTATGAGAACCTATTGCTATGTGCCATCCATGTGTCTTGCTGTCTTCCAATTCTGCCTATGAAATGCTCCATTGAAAGGTGACCCAAAAGTGTTACATGTGTAAACAGACTAACACTATCAGAAAATGATAGAGACAGAGAGGGAGAGAGATATGAACTAGCATTGCTAACTATTGCTAAATTATTCCTAACTATTGCTAAATTATTTGGAAATTCTTCACATAAGATTACTTATCATCCACCTAACTTAAAAAGCATTTTCCCAATTATTATAAAGTTCAAATTAATTTGATTTGTTCCTAAAAAAATGTCAGTTTGCTTAAAATTTAAACTTTTATTTAAGGTAGAAAGTTTCCCTTCTGAGCAACAAGTTGCGGGCTGGAAGTGGTAAAAAAAAATCTCTAGGAGAGAAAAAAAAAAAACTAATGAAATTTTGTTGTGGACTAGTTCACAAAGAAATACAAGATTCATTACATAATGCAGCCCTTTGTTTGTGGAGCCTCTGACAGAATCCTGCAGTTTTAGCTCGAGCTGAAAGCTGCCACTAAAGTCCTCCCTAACTCCAGACAGCTCTGAGTCTTTTTCCCCACCTCCTGCCATAACTCCTCTGGCTTCTGATTAAATCACACCTTATGTTTAAGGTCAATAACCTAAAATGACCCAAAGCTACTCATTTCTCTTCTCAACAGTTCCCCACTACTTACTTGTAATATTTGGAAGCCTTGAAAATAGCTTCTGTCCCAACTTATGTAGTCTTTTCTCCAAAAGCAAATGCGATAATAGTTTCCTAAGTCATGGGTTCAAACCTCAGGTGAAAGATTTTAGAAATAATGAGCATGCTAAGGAGCCTGTAGCATTGGGGTGAATCACAGTCATACAACCTAAAGGACAGAGAAAAAGTCTTATTGCTAGTGGTATTTGACAAACGCTGGTTCCTCACTTAGGTTTCAGTAGAACTGCATGGTATTGTCTTCACATTTAATAGAAGACTTGTTTATATCATCTCTCCTTTAAAACATTTATCATTTGGGGGCTTATTCTACTGTCTTATTTCTTAAAATATGTTGCTATTAATTTTGGAAAATATTTAAAAATTTGCTTTTATTGTATATAATAATTGAGCTACATTGTAACAAATTCTTGTCATATAATTTTTTATTATAGAATCAAATTTTCCTTTTTTGACCTGGTTTCATCCTCTTTTCTGATACTAATCCAAATTCCCCCCTTCCTTTCTGTGTGAGAATTTCATTACATGTAAAAGTCTAGCATATTTAATCAAGATGTGAAGCAAATGAATGTTTATTAAGTGCCAAGAATGTGACCAATGTCTGTCATCTAGTTAGGAAGAACAGTTTGGTGAATTCAAATTATGAATGTTACTATTATTACTTTGGTTAGAAATGTGTTCAGCAGCAGGTAGCAAATCCTGACTTAAGTGGCTTAAACAAATAGAGATTCAGTTTTCTCACCTAACAGGAAGTCCAGAAGTTGAGAGGTAGGAAATTCCTGGTATGTGATAAAGTCTGTGCTGACATCTCTGGGATTCTTTTTGTCTTTCTTTCATGCTTGTCACTTTATGATCACAAAATAGCTGCCACAACTCCAAGCATCATGTCTATGTTCAAAGAGGGAAGGAGGAGGAAACAGAAGGATTGCCTTTTACCTTCCTCTTTGTAATGGAAAAAAAAAAGCTTTCTCAGAAACTTGCCTCTCAAGTGGATTGCCACATAGATCTTATTGGCTATAATTGAATCCCTAGGCCACCGTTCTTTGCTAGAGAAGCAAGCAAATTAGAGAATACACTTGTCATAATTGGCTTATAAATTTCAAAACTCATCATCCAGCACTGAGCACATTGACACTCTGCACAAAACAGAGGTCTGCGGCTAGGAAGAATGAGGGAATGAAGTTTGGTTAGGGAATAGTGTCCACTTCCACTGTAATAGTGGGGGGGGGGGGAAAGGAAACTTAGTGTGGGCTATAAAAAGTAAAAATTAATTTATGGAAGAAGCAGAACATAAGGTGGACTATGAGATAATTAAAGGAATTCAATCAATAAAATAATGATAGGATACTCTAATTATAGAAAGAATAAAAGCTTAAAAGCAGGAACACATGTTATATATTGTAAGTGGCCACTGTATTGTGAATTCCTTTATTCTTTGAAGATAGGAAATAAGTCTTATTTGTATTTTATTCCTACTGTCTCACACATAGAAGATGTTTATTGAATCATAGTAAGTACATGAATAATATTCTAATCCAGAAGTCTAGACATAATTTAAGAAATCATGGAGATGATAGAACAGAAAATTTAAAATTAGGTCTCCTGTGGAAATACCAAAATAAAGGGAAACACTAACATAGTCTGCATACACCACAGAACACTTGTTGGGAAATACTGGAACCTAGGATGCCTAAGCAAGATAGAGCAAGTAATGGAGACTGAAATACTAGTTAATAATTTGAATTTGATCTGTGAAACCCCAATTATGTTCCTAGAATCATGTTTTTTTAATACACAAACAATAATCTTTAGCAAGCTATACAGCCATTTAAAGCATAAAGCCTACTGCTGCCTCTTGCTCACTTTTTCTCCATGTTCAGTTCTCTGTGATCTCCAGGAAAGCTTTGGAAAAATAAAAAGTAGTGTATTGGAGATCTCTACTTCGTAATAATAGTTTACAATTATTCAGTTTTTGTTCTACTCCAGTCAAGAGGATTCCATTCAAAAGGATCCTAATCAAGGGGATTATTATATCATTTTAATGAATTAATCACTTTCTTGTTATATAATGACCTTCTCTCTGTCTCTTGTGACAGTTTTTGGCTGAAAGTCTATTTTGTATGATAAAAGAATAGCCACTCTTACTAGCTTTTGGTTATCGTTTGCTTGGAATATATTTTTCCCACCTTTTACTTTGAGTCTATGTTTGTCCCTAAAGCTAAAGTGTGTTGTTGTTGTTGTTGTTGTTTTGTTGTTGTTGTTGCTGTTTTAGCAGCATATGGATAGTCTTCTTCTTAATCTCTTCAGCCAGTTTGTATCTTTTGATTGGGGAAGCTAATCCATTTACACTTAATTATTAATAGGTGAGAACTTATTACTGCCATTTTTAAATTATTGTCTGGTTGTTTTGTAGTTCCTTTGTCCCTCTGTTGCTGTCTTTTTTTGTGATTTGATTATCTTTTGTAGAAATATGCTTTGATTCGTTTCTCTTTATGTTTTATATATCTACTACAGGTGTTTTGCTTGTATTTACCGTGAGGCTTCCATAAAACAACTTATAATAATCTATTTTAAGCTGATAGCAACTTAAATTTGATCACATACAAAATCTCTACTCTTTTACTTCTCCTATATACACACTTCATGTTATTGGTGTCACAATTTACATCTTTTTATACTGTGTATCCATTAACAAATCATGTTATTACTTTTATAGTTTTGTCTTTTAATGTTTATACCAGAGTTGAAAGTGATTTACACACTATCATTAGAGTACTAGAGGTCTCTAGTATTTGACTATATACTTGACTTTACTGGCAAGTTTTATACTTTCATCTTTTCATGCTGCTAATCAACATCCTTTCATTTCAACTTAAAGAACTTTCTGTAGCATTTCATGCAAAGCAGGTACAGTGATGGTGAACACCCCTCAGCATGTTTGTCTAGGAAAGCCTTTACCTCTTCTTTATTATTGAAGGATAGCTTTTCTGAGTATAGCGTTCTTGATTGACAGGTTGTTGTTGTTTTTTGATCTTCAGTACTTTGAATATGTCATCTTACTCTCTCTTTGCCTGTGAGGATTCTGCTGAGAAATTTGCTGACAGTCTTATGGGGACTCCTTTGAATGTGATGAGTTGCTTCACTCTTGTTTCTCTCAAAATTCTGTCTTTGACTTTTGACAATTGGATTATAATGGGTCTTGGTGTAGATCTTTGGAGTTCTTTGGACTTCATGAATCTGGATGTTGATTTCTCTCCCCTGATTTGGGAAGTTCCTTGCCATTATTTCTTTAAATAGGCTTTCTACCCCTTTCCTTCTCTTCTCCCCAGAATTCCGTAATGTGTTTATTGATTCACTTGTTGGAGTCCCATAAGTCACTTAGGCTTTCCTCACTTTTCGTCCTTGTTTTTTCTTTGTGCTCCTGACTACATAATTTCAAATGATCTGTCTTTATGTTCACTGTTTCTTTCTTCTGCTTGATTAGGTCTGCTTTTGAACTCCTCTAGTGAATCTTTCAGTTCAATTTTTGTATTCTCCAGCTTCAGTAATTCTATTGGGTTCTTTTTTATAGTCTCTATCTCTTTATTTAACTTCTCATTTTGTTCTTGTATCTTTTTCCTAATTTTATTTAGCTACCTCTCAGTGTTCTCTTGTAACTCACTGGGCTTCTTTAAGCATTTATTTTGCATTCTTTGTCAGTTAATTCAGGGATCTCTGTTTCTTTCAGGATGGTTATTGGAGATGACTCTTTGTGTTCCTTGTAGATTTTCTTTGTGATCTGTATATTTGAAGTAGCAGCTACCTTTCCCAGTCTTTATAGACGAGTTTTGATGAGTAGAGACCTTTACCAGTTCATGGTGCTTAATATGAGACAAGATAGAGACATACACCTTGGGGAGCACAATCTAAGACTGGGGGCAAGGCCCTTTACACTTCTTTCCTTGCCTTCTCAAGGAAAAGGCTCAGTTCTATGTTTTTTTCTTATTATACAGAGCAGTGCCAGCTGCAAAGGGATGCCTGCTCCTTTTATTTTTTGCTAACTATCCCTCAGAACCAAGTTCTAATGGTCGTACAAGGCTCAGTACAAGGTGAAATGGAAACTGGCTTCACAGAGGGAACTCTGAAATGCTGAGAATAAGGACCCCTTCATTCCCTTTCCTCCCTCATCTAAGAATAACCTCAGTTCTGCCCCTATTCCTAATCTTGCATGGCAGCTCTAACCGTAAGGAGTTGCCCTCCTCATTTCTTTGCTCCTACCCATCCCTGGGAACGAAGTTCTACAGGAACGTCAGTACACAGTATGAGGCAATATAGGAACTGACCCAACAGAGGGTTCTCTGAGAGGCCAGAGGCCAGGAAGCCAGATGCACACTCCAATCTCACTTTCTGTGGCACAGGAGAAATCATGAGCTGAAGCAGTCCTCTCAGTGTTGAGCTAAGCCAGTCTGGGGGAAGTACTGATATGACATTCTAACATGAAATTGCACTTTTTACCCATGCAAATGCAACTGCTTTTAGTTTGGAATCCTCTAGGGTGCCTCTACTTCTTAGCTACAATCTGAATATATTTTCAAGGTATTGTGGTTCCAACATTGTTTTATCAGTATTTCTGTGGAAGAATGAGAGGTAGAGTTTTCCACTCTGCCATCTTGCTGACTTCACCCCTGTTATTTGTTAAGACATTAATTTTACTTGAAAAAAATATGCCATTTGGACTGGCTGATAGACAAAGTATTAAGATATGCACCCCTCAGTAACTTGGCATTTCTAACATGCCTATGGGTCTATAGCTATTTAATTATGTTTACTTGTTACTTTAGGCTTCAGCCTTCTTGATTAGGTTAGGATACATCAGATTATTTGAGCTGAATAGTGCTTCTTATTTTGACAGAAGAATGTCTATTTTGTTTTAATTCAGTGATATTTTCAGTGGCAGATCTTTAAAATAACTCTTCTAAAACTTGTAATATTTTTAGTATTGGACTTAGATAAGTTACTTATCTGGGCCTCAGTTGTATCATCTGCAAAATGAGGCAACAGGATTTAACATGGTCTCTAGTTAATTCGAGCTCTAAAATTGTGCAATCTCATTTGTCATTTCAATTCAACATATGTTAACGAATGGAATACTTACATAATGTAAATCAATGAGGTAGAACTTGGGTGGATACAGAGATGAATGTGATTCCTTCATGCAAATAGCTTATAATTTGATGCCTTCAAAACTGAGATGTGTATTCCCCAACACATCCTAGTTCCTTATGTTTGACATGTCATTTATAAATAAGGATATATTATTTATTTTTGAAGTGGAAGAAATTTATTCCTTTGTTACTATTTTTCATCTCTAGATTTGGAGAAACAAAAATGTGGCCTAAACTATCATTTTAATAATATTGTGCATTTGTATTTCATCTTCATTGCAAAGCATTTACAAGATTCTGGAATCATTTTCTTATCCATCCCTAAAGTAGCCCAGTGCAAGTAGAAAAGGACAGTTATTCCCCTTTTAGTGATTAGAAAACTGGACTCTGATTTTTCTGGAGTTATATAATATGCCACTGAATGAGAACAGGTAAAAATCCAGGAACTCTCATTTCAAGACTGCCCAGCCAGGTTCCTTTGTATGTTACAGTTTCTTTTAGTAAGTTCTGCAGAGCCTGATTCCTAAATCATCTTTCAAACCAAATTCTTTCTTATTCCCTATCCAAACAGCAGCATAGCCATTGATGATTTCAGATATATCAACAGGAAAAAAAATTGTAGTGAAAGAATAGAATGTATGCAGCAAGAAGTGTGCTGTGCCAGCTGTGATACAGTGTACAATGTTTCAGTCTTTAGCTGGAATTAAAATTAGAAGTTGAAAAAACCTGGGGACTCCTCCATCAATCTAATCTAGAAGCATTTGACTGTAGGCCCAGCAGCCCATAATGAAACCTGCCCTTTTGCTAGGTGAGAACATCATTCTGAACATGCCACCTTGGAAACTTTGCATCAGTTCTTGGTATCACTAGAATTTTCCTATCCTGCTTTTGAGAAGAGTCAGTGTGAGAACAAATATACTTCTTTTTACAAATCTTGAAAGTAGATCCTTAGAAATAGGTGATTACATTTCCTTCATAACCTAAATCTTTCTATGTAGTAAAAAAGTCATATTCATGTTTGGTCTCATAGTTTCCTTAGTCAAAAAATTTGCATCTAAAAGCCTAGGAAAATGTTTGGCCTGCACAGTTGAATGTTTAAACAGGTGCGCACTGCACTGGTCTGGCTGAAGAAAGGTAGTCTCCTCCACTTGGAAACCCTGACATTAAGAGAATGATTCTTGTCCCAGCTTTCAGGAAAGCTTGTGAAGGAAAAGTTCAGGTGATTCTTAAGTCTTATTACCTGATTATCAGCCCATGTGCCTCCCTTCCATTCTGTATTCTCATGAAGAAATTGATTTAATAGATTGAAGATATTATTAAATACATTCTGCATTAATATTATATGTCCTCTTTGAATCCAAGTGGCAATACAATAGAATTTCATTTTATAAATAACACCTTTCAAGCGAACACCACAGGGCACAGTACAAAAGAATCAAAATAGAACACAAATGCTGTAATCAAATGCAGACCCCAGGAAGGCTGATTAAAAAGGCATGTTGCTACTAAGAACAGCCGACAGGGTAAGTATAGTGGGTCATAGCAGAAAAGCCAGCAGAACAGAAGGGCAAACTAAAATAAAATGGACTTTCCTGCCTGAATCACACGGACTTATGACACTCCTTTGTCTTCATCTCTTTTTGAACTCAGGAATTGCAGGGGAGTGTATGTGTGTTGGAGGAGAGAACTAAACATAGGGTCATTAAATTTATCCTCAGTACTCACGCATAGCACAAACAAAAGGAAATCATAAGGATAACCACCTGCAGCTGGCAGAGATGCCTACAGTGTGATTGTGAGACAACCCAACGTGGCTTGCTTTGCTGGATACCACTGGCTTTAAGAAAACACAACTGTGAGGTAACAAGTAGACCCCTTCCATAATAGTGAGAACAGATAGTGCTGATGGCCAGGCATAGGTAAAAATGGATGAATGGTGAGAAAGATGTTCTGTGGTCTTGAGCTCAGTATAGTCTACTCTCTACAGGACTCTCCTCACCCAATTAGCTTTTCTGCTCTCAGCCTCTCGCAACCACACTCCTTGCTAATGTCAGGTGTTTGTGGTTTTAAACCCTACCTGTAATTATACAGCAAAAGCACCTGTTCCCTTCTTAAGGGAATTAGGCAAAAGTAGGGGAGGTATTTTGGAATATACTCTCTCCCCATATGTAAAACTAGTTCTAACAATGATCACAGTATCATAGTTTACCAAATTGGTCATTTATTGATGCTTGTCTATTTAATATTAAGAGTAGAACAATATAGGACCAGAATCATAAGAAAAAATTTCTAAATATGTATTTTTCTGAAAAACAGTAACCTATATTTTGCTGGGCACGTGGCTCATGCCTGTAATCCCAGCACTTTAGGAGGCCGAGGCAGGCGGATCACGAGGTCAGGAGTTCAAGACCAGCCTGACCAATATGGTGAAACCCCGTCTCTACTAAAAATACAAAAATTAGCTGGGTGTGGTGGCACATGCCTGTAATCCCAGCTACTCAAGAGGCTGAGGCAGGAGAATTGCTTGAACCCGGAAGGCGGAGGTTGCAGTGAGCCAAGATTGCACCACTGCACTCCAGCCTGGGCAACAGAGCAAGACGCCATCTCAAAAAAAAAAAAAAAAAAAAAGAATAACCTATTTAAGAGCCACCCCACCCCTCCACAAAAATGTCATAGAAGAAGCAAATATGAGTTCTAGAGTTAATTAAAAAGAAAAGGAAAGAGAAAGGAAAAATGATAATCGAGGCAATTTTTACCTCTCTCAAAGCTTTTGGTTGTTTGTAATGACTCTCCTGAATACCCACTTAGTTGAGATTCTGGTGTGAGATCACTGATGCATACATTTAGGTCAATAGCTTAGTACTTCTGTATATTTTTTTCTTAAGTAAATTATAAACATGTAATTAAAATGTATGTGGGCAGCACTTGGGGGAAAAGGTTATGTACATATACTAGTACTGTCACTTTAAAATATTCTATTATAGGTATTTATCTACTGGCCTCTTATTTTTCTTAATTCTGACAGTATTTGCTTAACTATGCAAAGGGAGTTGGTTTATTAGTAAATGTGAACAGTAGTGCAATCAGTTGAAAATACTGGATTATAATCTCTAATGTGAATTATTTCATGAAGTGTGTGAGCAAATAATATCTGTGCCAGTTACCAATGTATTACCTCCCATTGCCTCCTTCCAAATGTAGTCCTCCTTGCCTGCTCTGCAAAAATGTATCTGGATTCTTTAAATATTTTTTCTTTGCTAGCTGGTATGAGGGTGCTTTGTCAGTAGAGAAGGTAGGGAGACGTTGCAGAAAGAAGAAATTTTCCTTCCTGGTTGTCATGCACTACTTTGGCAGCCTCCTGCAATGTGCACGGTTTCTCCAGAGCCTGGCTTCTACAACGTAAGCAACCTTTACAGCATGTAGCTCCTGCAGCAAATGCAGCTAACCTGGTACCCAGCAGCTGAAGCACAGGTAGCTTCTCCAGTACGTGGCAGGTAGCAGCTACCCCTAGCACCCACCATACACACACACGTACACACACATGTGTACACACACATTGGGCAATTTATAGCA
This sequence comes from Gorilla gorilla gorilla, assembly GCF_029281585.2. Taxonomy (NCBI): domain Eukaryota; kingdom Metazoa; phylum Chordata; class Mammalia; order Primates; family Hominidae; genus Gorilla; species Gorilla gorilla. Next base: position 125,497,651 of record NC_086017.1, on the reverse strand, counting down.
GAGTGCCTCAGATGAGATACATCCCTGTAAATAGCTTTCATTAGCACCCTAGAGTGCAGGTGCTACTGATGCAGCTCCCCAGCAACTTCTCTGCCATCCAATGAGTTATGGCTGTGTGTTGTCCAACAAGGTCTGGATCCTGGTCCAGGGGTCCAGGAGATTTTTGTCTTGAGTCCTACAATGTCTAGATCTCAGTCCAGGGATGGAGGAGACTCTTCCTTGGATATGCTATCTTAGTCCTGCAAATAATGGCTGTTCCTTACATTTGTTATTCTTCTATTCTTTTTTATTTTTTAAGACAAGGTCTCGCTTTGTCACCCAGGCTGGAATGCGTGGCATGAACACAGCTCACTGCAGCCTCAACCTCCTGGAATCAAGCGATCCTCTCACCTCAGCCCCACAAGTAGCTGGGACTGCAGGCACACACCATCATGCTCGACTAATATTTTGTAGAAACGGCATTTCACCATTTTGCCCAAACTAGTCTTCAGCTCATAGGCTGAAGACCCACCTCGGCCCTAAGTGCTGGGATTACAGGCATGAGCCCCTGCGCCTGGCCCATGTTATTCTTATATTCTTTAAAGTATTCTCTACTTCTTACTAGCTACTCTTATTACTTTAATCCCCTGTTATTATTAATAATTTAAACTAACTTTCTATTCAAATTGCTATATGGTCTCTGTATCCAAACAGGCCCTGACTGACACATACCCAAAGAATATTAAAATAATCTATATTCTTTGGGAGTAGGAGAAGATAAATATGATGTCATCTTTTTATAGAACAGATTAGTATTGGTACAATGTGCCTTATCTAGGGCTGGCTATTAGATGGACAAAAAGTTTTGAGAATTTGCTGCTGCACTGAAAAGTGCTACAATAATAATAATATGGTGCTATATATTAGTCTAACTGTACATACAGTTTAAATATCAAATTTTTAAATATTTTACATGATTTTGCTGAGACTTTTTAAAAATGTAAGCTATAGTGAAGCAAACAACAAAGGCTGGACTAAAAAATAATTTGTCAACCCTGAAAAGATGTTGCAAAATAATAATTCTATAATGTGAATTTGTAGATTATTAATGCTAGGATAATGATAGCCATCATTTATTGAGAACTCAGAAAGTCCTCAGCACTTTATATTAATTTATTGGATCCTCATATTAATTAATAGAAGTGGATATTATTATCATCCCTATTTTACAAATGGGAAAAGAAAGACTTGGTAAGGTTAAGGAACTGGCCTGAGGTGATATATATAATAAATTTCAGAGCCAAAATTTGAATCTAGATCTGCCTATGAGCCCTGAATCTTAACCACTGCCCACTGCTTCCAGAATACTGACACTGAAGCAAATGGCAAGTCATTTGTGAAAACAAACCCAGGATACTTGTTTTTGTTGGTTTTCATCAAAGATCCAGAAAAAGAAACTCTGAAGTATCCCTAGAATGTATAGCACACCCTGAGATATTTCTGAGATAGCTAACCTATTACTTTTTTTTAACAAAATACGGACAAACTGGATGAACATAATGATCAAATCCCCAGAACCAAAGTGTTAACAGTGTATCAAAACCTAGCAGCCTTTATTCAGAGCTGAATTGAAGGCAGATGAAATATTAACAGCAGTTCTAGCAGCATAAAATGAAATATGAGATCCTGTATCAGAAATTATTAGTAACCTGTTAAAAGAAATGCTGAAAAATGGCAGTTACCAAATTAAAACTGGGAAACAGAGCCCAAATGGGAAATTTCAAAAAGTTTGGAGGAAAATAAATGACAGATTGTCCTCTTGGCTCTTATTAGTATGCCATCCTAAATCCTACTTGGCAATGGGTGGTGGAGGTGAAATAAGAACTGCATTGCTGCCAGTGCTGGTCCTCAGATTTGTAGTCCTAAGTGTCTGTGATGGTGTCTGGGATTGATTAGAAAACTAGTTAGAAATTGGTAGCATTTTAGCTTTATCTAAGTTAAAGAGGGTGGAGACTCTTATTATGAAAGGCTTTCTCTCATTTGTGAATTGGCCCCTTTGCTCCACTTTTGGATGGCTGGCTTCCTCCATGCCCTGCTACACTAAATATTCTACATGGGAAAGCTATTTTCCTTAAACGCCTTCAAATTTAAAGCATCTATTTGGATATGTTGGTGTTTATGACTCAAAATATCTAGCATCAAATAAAAAAAGAGAGATTACAAATACAAACTACCAAGTAGTAAATGAAGGACATATTTTTCCATTAGTAACTGAGAGGATAGAGATTACTATGAGCAGAGTTGTTGAGCAGCTGATGCCAAAGGGAGAAAAAAAAGGAAATGAGCTATAGAACCATAGAATCTTAGTGTTGGCAGAGACTATGGAGTTTATGCAGTCCTACCCTATCATTTTTCAATGAAGAGACTGAGACATGGGGAGTTAAGGGACTTGACTTGCCCAAGACACATAGTTGTTTACTGACAGTCAGGCCAAAAACATTTCCCAACTCCCAGCCCGGAACTCTACAGTTCAGCATGCTACTGCCGTCCTCTACTGAAAATTAACACTAACTCAGCCTGGAACATAGAAGAATTCAGCATCTGTGGGGAGTGAAAGAAAAGATGAATTTAGAGCTGGAAATCAATCTGGGAAAAGAAAAGAGGAAACGGATGATTTGTCATTGTGACTTGTTGGTCAAGGTTGTATAAGATATTTTGTGTCAGTTACTCCCCTGTGCATTCCTACAAAATACAATGAAATTATTTTGTTATAATTCCCCAGGGTTTATATTTATATGTACAGGTTTTATTTGCTTGGCGAATTCTCCATGTACAAGTCATCTCCAGGTGTAGATTGGTTTGTGGATGGCATTGCTATTGAACCTTGTCATTTACATGGGTCTGAGTTTCCTTTTCTAACAGTAAAGTATGCTCCAGGGGAATCTTCTTCATGGGATACTCCTAACTGAAGGTCAGAAGTAGGCTTAAGATGTAAGAATTATCTTCTATTAACCCTTGTATTCTGATAATCTCATGGAAAACTTGGGCCATGTGTGGGACTTTTAATCAGGCTAATGAATTAGGTAAAATAATTTTCTTTATTTGGAAGCACAGAGTAATTTGAAGTAAAACAGTAGCAAATAAGATACAATAAAAATGTCCCAATAGGATCTCCTGTGAAATAGCGTTCTAGCACTATAGATCTTCTAGTTTAGTCAAATATTTTTCAGAACAGAGCAACCAGAAATGAGAGAATCAGATAATATGATGAAAACTACAGATGGAATGCTTTGCATGAAAAGTGATTATATACAAGAGAGGGCTTAGGAGTGGGTAGGAGTACAGTTGGAAAAGAGTGGGTAACTGAAATAAGAGAAGATAATGCTTGACCAGGTCTAGTAAAATATTCCCTGCCACAACCACTATTCCATGAAGAGATTGAGCCAAGAGGCCTGAATAAACTAACCTTAAGTTCAGAGTTGCCATTATTGTGGGAGGCATCAGGGAGAGCACATCCGGATTTGTGTTACACAGTAATCACTGCTGGGTGTCAGCATTCATCAGCCAGATGGTCAGACCCACAATTAATCAATTAGGCTGCGATGATCAACTGGACTACGTTTTCCCCTTTGGTAAAAAGCCCTCATCATGCGGTTAAGGCCAATAACACTTTTATCCTGTTGCTTTTGGAGAAGCTTCTAAAAATTCCTCTTTTCTTTTTTGGGCCTCTAGTTACTGGACAACTGTTAGGCTCCAAGTTGCTTTGACAACATAGATACCCAAATTCAAGGATTTCACATAATAGATTTTCAACATCCTGTGTCTTCAAGTATAATGTTTAACATACCCAGACAGAAATAATCTTTTTAAAGCAGCAGTGTAAGCAGTGTTACTCAACTGATTTTACTAGAGTCTTCATATTGATTCCTCTCAATCCAGTGGAACAACACTGGAGGGGGATTTTTTCACTGGATACTTATAAAGATGATATGATATGATAATCAAATAATATGAATAATAAGCAATTTACTGAATGTTCACCATGTGGCAGGTACTGCTGAGATAAGGGTTAATGAACATTGATTCAGTGCTTACAATGATTCCATGAGGATGATAATATTATTTCCATTTCAAAGAGAGAGAAACTGAGGCTAGAAAGCTCATTTGCCCGAGATTAAACAGTTAGTAAATATGTGTTCAGATGACTTAATACCCTCTGAAATGAAAGCTGAAAGTTTATTTTACATTTTCTTACCCATATACATCTGTGCATCTCTGAGAGACAACATTTAGGAATATGTGGTGGGTCCTCATTACTCCTCTTAAAAGGACTTTAAAGAAATATTTTACTCGTGTTCCCGAAGTCTGTTGCTCTCCTTCTGCTTTCCATGCTGTTTTATTCTACATCATGTGACTTGAGATTGCTTTCTTCCTTCTTTATGGCCATTACTACCATTTCCTGATAGTTATCAGTCTCCACCTGGCATCTTCATCCAGATATGGTTTCTCTAAGTCTGTTCAGATACCAAGACTTTTTTTTATCAGTTGACTTATAGAGCAATGTGCCTCCTCTGAAACAAAATGTCTATCACTAATTTTTTTTATGTTGAACCTTGTTTTTCTATCTATTTCATTTTCCCTCTCCCCTTGCTATATTACGGTACTACTGCAGAGGGAGAAGTGTTTGAAGTCCTCTTAGTGGGAGCATCACTTCTTGATGGAGGTCTAATGGAGGTCTATGTTGGCCCCATTGAGTAGAAATATGGTCACAGTGTCATAGTTCCCCTATGTTTTATCATTAACTGGTATCTCTCTTTTCTCTAAGCTCTTCTCTACCCCCACCCAAGCTCAACTTAAAGAGTACTCCTCTTTAACCATTTCATACAGGCTATATACAGACACTATTAACCCAAATGTACACCTTTGAGATATCAGACTCATATTATTTTATGAAATATGAGGCTTTTCTTGCTATTTAACTGCAGTGCCTTGCATTTTATTTGTTTTGCTACTTACTGAATTGGGAAAACAGTACCAAAATACTAGGATAGTATATAGGAAGTCACCATTTCTTAATTCAAGTTTGGGAGCATGTGGAAGAAAAGACATTTCAGAAACCTTAATGAGCATCTTTTATCCTCCAGGGCTCTACCAGTGCCCTCTTTTTCTGACTGTGGTACTCTGTTTTGTCCTTGCTATGTTTGGTAGGCAGCTTTTTTTTTTCTCTTGATGCTTCTTTTTTTACAGTCCTACAATCTTCACCCCAGAGCTGATGAGGCGCTTTCATTTTGACCTGCAGTATTTCTGTGTATTGCAGAACAGAGCCCTGCCATCTAGACTGCCTTTCTGCTTCATTTTGCTCCTGACCTAAACCCCCCTGCTATTCCAGGCCTGGCCTCTCATGACCAGAGACTGCTGACTCATCCTGGCCTGTGCCAAGCTGTGCAGTCGCTTAGTGATGTGGACAGGAGTCGAAGGACTAGAATGAGATCACTGAACTCATTTCACTTGTTGCTTACGGTACAGTCCAGCATGAGCTGGAAATGTAGGAACCTCAGCCTCCCGAGCAGAAAGAGTAAGTAGATAAAACACACCGCATCACCAAGTCCTCAACAAGCAGTAGTTGGGTGGTGGGTGGGGGCTCGCTCTATCATGGCCGTGGCTAGGGCATTCTGGTTCATCAGGAGTTTTCCTTTGTCCTCTCTTCTTCCTCTTCTCCACAGTCGTACCCTTCCCCCCTTCCCTGAACTTCCCTTCTGAAAATGTCTGGATGGTACAGCAGTGATCTGGGCAGAAATGAAATTTGGCTAATAAGCAGCCTCTGCACAAAATTCTGGAACAGTGACACTGTTGAAATTGCTTAGTTTAGTTTGTCTACTGGGAACTCACATGAACTTCCCAACAGAATTCAAGGGGATGAAATCTTTTTTGTTCTGTTTTGTTCTCCTTTCCTTTTTGATTCTCTTTTTCTTTCTGTTTTGAGGGAGGTAGTTTCAGGAGACATGGCTGCATTCTGGTGTGGTGTAAAGTTTTCCGTCGGGAGACAATAATGTACATTCCTCTGGCAGGACGGGATGGTTTTTTTTTTTTTTTGTTTCTCTTACTGTTGTTTATTTATAAGACATTTCCTCCCAGTTAGTGGAAGTTAGATCGTAAGAGGCTCCAGTGATTTTCCTTCCACCTCCCCTCCCTAATTTCTGTGCTTCAGCACTCTGGAACACTGTGAACTCGACAAACTAATCAGAGCAGGGAGCTTAACAGCCAGGCCTGGACACCCTCAAGAGACTGTGTGCTGATTCTCAGTCGTCACTCCTTGGATCAGGAACCATAGTCCTGGTGAGTGGTGAGGTTCCAGAATTTGATGTGTCAAGGATTTTATTCTTGGTGTCTCTAAGGCAAGCAGGAAATAAAGGGTGTTTTTAAAACAAACAAACAAAAAATACAATTAAAGAAATACTACCAAACAGTCAAATGGAATGATGAAGATTTTTAGCGGGCACAACTGAGAGCACTCTACGGACAATGGCAGAGCCTTGAGGCTATGCTCAGGAGCAGCCTGTAGGCATAGGTTTCATACTGCCACCGATGGATGTCAGCCTTGACATGCCTAGCAAACATGCTTGTGGGGGGAGGAAGATAGGTGAGTGGGGGCAGGGAGGTAGTATTCAGGGAGGTAGATGGGGGAAGTGAAAGTGGAATTAATTGTTCATTTGGAGTTTCACTCCACCAGCTTTCCATGCATTTCTGTTCTGAGTATTTACATTATGCTCACAGTACTTACATGCCTAGCTAAGCAGGAGAGAATATCTATAGTGGATGTAGAGCAAACATTCTTGCTAATACTGTTCTAAAGATCACTTTGCTAACAACTGGCTGCTTTTAAATGTTAGGGAACCTCCCCACACCCGACCTTTGGAAAATATGATTTGTCACACCCTCTTCTTTATTCTTCTGCATTCATAGTATCAAGCAGAAGAATGCAATGAGAATCCTTATTTGGTTCCCAGGAAATTTATCATCCTGCCACAGGAAAACTAAATGACTGTCCTCACAGTATTAAACCCAAATATAGTATTGTCCTCAATATAAGGGACACTGATTGAGTGTGCTCTGGGAAGTTGTCGAAGGAATGGAGTGGGGATGGTTGCATCCTGTCTGATGTGAGACTAGCAGAGGAATCCACGGACCAGCTTTCATAGCCAAAATGTGCCTTCCACATCCTTCTTAATAACTCATACTCTCCCTAAAAGTAGAATTCCTGTTGGAATGTGTTTTTATCCTTTACCATCAGGTCCCTGCCTAGTTTCTTTTCTAGAGGTATTCCATCTTACTGGGTTTTCTCATCTTCTTTCTATTTCAAGAATCTGGCATGTTCATTAAGCATGGAAAAAACAAAAGACGAAACAAAAACCAAAAAAACATGGTGGCCATAAAAGCATTCGATTGTGTGGCAGCATCTGAAGTGAATTGCTTTTTGGAAAGAGGGGGAGTCTTTGATGTCGCCAATATGGTTCTCATAGGCTGAAACTTCCAGGAATCACAACCCAGCCTAAGGGGCACTTACTCGATGTTCTTAAATTTTAGGAAAGAGATGTTATTTTATTGTTTTGGTTGTCCTTGCTGTTAACACATTGCCAGTAGATTTCTCCTAGAAGTTTAAAATGCTTTAGCAATGGATGATTTTACATTTAACCAGATGTGTATTGTATATGCCTGTTGCGTGTATTGTATGTGCCTGTTGCATGTACTCTTGTCCAAGTAGGTACAGCGATCCAGCATATTACATTGGTACTCAGCTTTGGAATTTTGTTTGCTATACTGAGTGCTTCAGATTCTTAACCACAGAACTCATACATGCTCATATATCCCAAGTTTCCTATAGAGACTGACCCCTGCTACAGCCTTATCAGGTTTGTCAGTGGCCTCTAGGACAGAGTCAGCTTCCTATCACAATTCCTATAGTTTGTGAGGCACATTAAATTCATCAGCTGTCGTTGTGATAGGAAATAGTCTCAGAGTTTTATTAGGGCTAGTATGGTAAAAGTTTAATGTTATATTAATAGTAAAGTTTGCCTATTGTAGTTAGCTCGTGTTAGTTAGGACTATACTATTTATATGTATAATATTTCTTGGGTAATTTTCATTAGTTATCTTGTTTTCTAAAGAAAAAAAGTTGAAAGGGAAATGGTGTTTACAATACATTATAAAAAATGTAACTAGCTCTTAGGCCATTACCACCAAGACCTACATAGGAGGTTAACATTCCTCAGTTAATATTCAAACTGCCCAGACTCCCAGGAAAACTGTCTCGTAGTCTCTGGTAGGGATGTCTATTAGAACTGCGTTGAAGGCAAGCTAGATCTCTAACACTTTGAAAACATGTTATTATTGACTACATATGAAATTATATAAGCAACTTTAAGAAGAGAATAGGTGAAAACAAATATTTAAGAGTATTCCCAAGACATGACATTTAAAAAAATATAATCTGCCAGAGAGATTTTTCTTATAGTTGCTAAGGCTTGGAGTTCCAAGTGGCCGTGGAAGAATTTCATGACTAAATTGAAATATATAAGAAGTCAGAATTTGATTAGTGTACCTCTGATACAAAGGCAAGACAATGATGTATTTTTTGTGCTTCGATGGCTATATTAATATTACCTATTTTTTCAATACCTTGATCATAAGCCTTCACAATGCACCGTCAATAACTCAATTTCCTAGTGCTCACCTGGAAATTCTAATTTCATTAAATTAATGAGGATGCATGTTGTGAAATGTGTATTTTCTTGCGTGCATATTTTAACTGTAAGTACTTCCTATATGCTATATTCATTTAATTAGGCAGTCGCAAATATACACAAATGAAATTGCTAAATAACAGAATTGTCGTTACCCCAATAAGAAATTGTTCTTTCTTATTTGTATAGAAATGGTTTTTAGTATTTATATGATTCCCCGAAGAAAGACGTATATTTTAAAAACTTAAAAAGGAGTTGATTGCTTGTATCATATGATTGTATATGTATGTTAGCTTATAAATGCCTACATATACGCACAACCATATATCTATATTCAGCTATTAAAAATATGACCAAATTCTAGCCAGGCTTACTTGCCTTTGATTTCAGTCAAATGTTTTGGTCATAATGACCATAAATGAAATGTAGCTGACTTTTTATCACACTGACAACACCGAAAGTTTACACAAATATTTATGAACAGTATTTGCAAAAAGAAAGATGTAGTTAGCTGATAAGTTTGGTAATTATCCTTCAGCAAATATACATGTTAGCTTATCAACCTAAATTCTATTATGTACAGCTTCAAAATATTAATTGCTATATATATAAAAGTTTAAAATTAAGTAGAAAGAAATTAATTGATATTATCTTAAAATTGAGCATATGTTTAATGAATTCATTTTATTTTATAAGACTGAGTACATATACAAATGATCCCATTTTAGTTTCTCAGCTATTTTACTATATGTTAAATATTTTGTTGCTGTATTTACATATTAGCATCAGCAACCATAATTTTTCTGATACCTTTTCAAGATCAGCCAAATCATATCCTTGACAAGTCACACTTTTTCTCTGAAGTTTTCCATAAAACCCAAATTAAAAGTGATCTGACACTGGTAGCATTTTACAAATCTACCTTCATTTAGCATTTATATATGCTTTTAAGTTGAAGTTTTTTCTGTATATGAAACTGCAAGTGGTTAGAGGGCAGGTTTTGTGTTTTAGGTTTGTTAATTTCTCTCCCAACCAGTATCAGATTGGCTCAGTCTGAGTGGAGGATCAATGAATAGGTGATGAATGAATGGATATCTACATGTCAGTGCATTGACAGTGAATACATCTTGCTTATCATAGTGAAAGAAACAGCCGGACACAGTGGCTCATGCCTGTAATCCCAGCACTTTGGGAGGCCGAGGCGGGCAGATCACCTGAGGTCGGGAGTTCGAGACCAGCCTGATAAACATGAAGAAACCCCCTCTCTACTAAAAATACAACATTAGCCGGGCATGGTGGCGCATGCCTGTAATCCTAGCTGCTTGGGAGGCTGAGGCAGGAGAATTGCTAGAACCTAGGAGGTGGAGATTGCAGTGAGCCAAAGTCATGCCATTGCACTCCAGCCTGTGCAACAAGAGCAAAACTCCATCTCAAAAAAAAAAAAAAAGAAAAGAAAAAAAGAAACATGTCCATGTCTGGAACACAAATTGGTAGAGTCTTCTATATCTGAGCCTCCTTAACTCCCACATTAGATCTTCCAACTATCTGACAGCATTTCCAACCATTTACTAAGATTGCTAAGGTTCCCCACAATGCTTGGGTAATTTCTGATGGAACATGGGATCTTCAATTTGCAGTAGTTCCATTCATTTTCCTGGACTTATGAGGGTGACCGAATATCCAGCTTGGTCAGCTCATGTAGTCAGAAAGTACCAGACTTACCTATAATGCATCATATTAACCAACAGTCTCTCCAGCTTGTCAATACTTGTTCTTCCTTTCCTCAAACTTCCACATCCGTGGAGGTCAGGCTGATGTCAGTTATGGAAAGGCATGAAGACTGGCTATGGATGCCCTGTGAACTAGACAGGAGAGAGGCGGGGCAGACATACAGCACAATAAAGAGCAGGGGCAAGAAGACTGGCAGCCAAATCATTTGCACTGTCTTAACAAGCACTAATTAAATGCCCTGTTTGAGGTAAATAATAGCTGAAAATAGCCTACTGCAGTTGTTTCTCATCAATGAGTAGAGAAATAGGTGGAATCACTTAGTGCTGTTTCATTCATTAAGCTGCAGCACACTAAGCCTTCTTCAGAGGAGAGGGGCATCAAGTCGAGCTAGCCTCTAAAGTACCATTTGCTAAATGCCCATTCTAGCACCCTTGATGGTATTCTGCTGACAAGAATCACATCCAGAGAGTAACTGCATGTACTACAAACTGACCCTAATAAACAATTTAAAAAAAACCCCAAAATATTGTGTATAATAAAACATGCTTTAATCTTACCCATTTTCAATTGTCAATCAACTTAGCAATCCCCAAACTATATCTCATTCTGTCCCCTAAACCAATTTTTTTCCTGGAGTTTATATATATAGAATATTCCTTTTCATCTCTCTATTTTCCCTGCTCACTCTCTAGTAAACTGAATTCCTAGATGTAAGCAGCCACAGAAAGAAAAGTGATTCACATAATGGATAATTAACCCTTGAACAATGGAAAGTTAACTCTCCATAGAAATGCCAAAAACTGAAATGTTTTGTTATTGAATTTATTCTCCTTTGGGAGTTAACACTAATAGAGAACATCTCCATTAGTACAAACCTGGCACCAAACAACCTGTTCATCCTTAAGCTATGAATGCTGCACTCATCTTCCAGTTCATTCTGGCAGGATTTGTAACACGATGTCCTCCTGGGTAGTCATGTACAAACCATTCCGAAGGGCAAAATTATATGAGTGCCTAATCCACTTGTGAAAATTAAAGAAAGGGGATCTTTTTTATGAAAAACACCTAATATGGAAAGACATAAATTGTAATAAAAAGTGTTAGCACCTTGCACCTCCTGCTAATTGCATTCCTAGTCAAGAGGAAGCAAAATTGTATAACAAATGTTAGAGGTACATCATGAACAAAGTGCAAAGAATTGTCTGTTCCTTTCAATAGTGAATTGAAAAAGAGTAGCAAACCTGTTTAAGCTATGTATAGTAGCTTTAATTTTGGCTCCTAACCTTTCTGGGACTCATCTATTTCATTTGTCTAATGAGGATAATAGTAACCCATTCAACTTACTGTACACAGACTGTACTGTACACAGACTGTTTCTTCATTATATTCATTAAAGATGGATTTAACATTAATTCATTCATTCACCCATGTATTTTTTAGTTTAAGAAATATTTTTGGGCCAGATGCAGTGGCTCACACCTATAATCCCAGCAGTTTGAAAGGCCAAGGCAGGAGGATCCCTTGAGCCCAGGAGTTTGAGACCAGTCTGGGTAACATAGCAAGATCTCATCTCTACTAAAATTTTTAAAAAGTAGCCAGGCATGATGGCACATGCCTGTAGTCCCAGCTGCCGAGGAGGCTGAGATGGGAGGATCCCTTATCCCTTGAGCCCAGGAGTTTGAGCTTGCATTGAGCTATGATTGCACCACTATACTCCAACCTGGGCAACAGAGCAAGACTGTGTCTCAAAAAACAAACCAAAAAAAAAAAGGAAAGAAACATTTTTGAATCCCTACTCTGTGTCAGTTATTATTCTAGAAGCTAAAGATTGATTCATTTATTAATAAATATTTATTGAGGAATTCATATTATGTACCCAACACTATTCCAGGGGTTGGGGATACTGCAGTAGATTTAAAAAAAAAAAAACAGAAATCTTTGTTCTCCTTGTAGTTACTTTATAGATAGGAGAGACAGAAGATAAAATATATATGTATATGTAAAATATGTGGCATTTTATGATAAGTGCTATGGAGAAAATTTAAAGAGGAGAAAGAGTGTATACATGTGTGTTTGTGTCAGGGATAAGTTTGCAATTTTAAATAGGGTGGAGAGGTAGAGAGGGAAGTCTTCATTGGGGGACAGCATTTGAGAAAAGACCTCAATGAAAGTGAAGAAGCAAGTTTTGTGGATATCTAAGCAAAAGCATTTTCAACAGTGGAACCATCAAGTGCAAAGGCCTTGGACATGAATGTATCTGGAAAGTTTGAGTGATAACAAGGAAGTCTGTGTGGCAGAATCTGAGTGGGTAAGCGTGAAACTAGTAGGAGATGAAGTAAGGGAGACAAGGGTGTCTGATCACATGGGCCCAAATATGCTGTTGTGAAGGCATTGGCTTTGTCATTTACAGTACAAAGATGAATACAACATGGTCTCAAGTTGCTCACTAGAGGAGAGGCAGATAGGGAAACAAGTTGGGGTAATACCATTATGCTAAGTGCCGTAACTGAAGGATGTTCAAGGAACCATGGAGGCACAGTGAGTGTTCAGCTGAACATATCTTGGAGTGGGGGATCAGAGGAAGTTTCACAGAAGAGCTGATAAATCCATGCTGGGAATGGAAGGATTTTCCCAGATGGTCAGAGGGAGGAAGAACATTCAGTAAGGGAGCCAGCAGGGGCAAAGGCAGTGAACTAGAAATAGCATAGCAGAGCTGGGGAACACTATCACTTATGTGTAGTAGGGGAGTACAGAGAAACGATGCTGTAGATGCAGGCAGGGAACAATCATGTTGGACCCTGATTGCCATGCAAAGAAGTTTTAACTTCATCTTGTGGCATTCGGGGAGCTATTGAAAGGTTTTAAGTAGAGAAGGTTAATGATGAAATTGTGTGATACAAGATCACCCTGTCAGCAGGGTAGAGGATAGATTATAGGAATGGGAGAATAGAGGCAAGAAAATGAGTTAGGAGGCAACTGAAATTGTTCAGACAGGAAACAATGAAGCCCTGAACTAGGACAATAACTGTGGGAATAGACAGAGAGGAGGAGATATGTTCAAGAGATAGGCAACATTGACACAATTTAATAACCTTTGGGCTGGGCATGGAGAGAAGGAATTTTGGATTGCTCCCAGGTTTCTGCCTTATACAACTATGCAAGAAAAGCTATGAGGAGGAAGAGTAGATTTTGGAGGATGGAGGAAGATTACAAATTTACTTTTGAAGGTGTTTAATTTGGGGGTGTTAGGGGAGCATCCAGACTGGCAGTTGGATTTAGTCAGGAATGCTGGAGATGTCAGGGACAGACTTTGGCAGTCATCTGAATCATCTGAATCATGGTAATAGTTAAAATTATGGAGTGGACATTTCTCAGGAAAAATATATTGAAAGATGACAAAAGGGAGAAGGTCCTTTATATACAGTGCATTTCTGGAATGGAGAGAGGAAGAGGAGCCTGCAGAGATTGTCATGAGCAACTATTATGTGCCAGTCATTGTGCTTGATAGTGGGAGAACCAAGATGACTGGCGCCCAGGTCCTGCTGCAGAAGAGTCCATAGCTTGTCCAAATATAAGAGGTTCTTATTACCATCATCAACAACCAAAGGATAATGCTAACAGAGGGAATGCCCAAACTTAACTAGGAAAATCGTGCAAAATATTTAATTGGCATCAAGGGAGATGATTATAAAGGCATAATCCTGGAAAGTTTGCTGCATTCATTTTTTCTATACACCTCATTTCTGATCATTCTAAAGCTTGTATGTGTATGTTCCAGTGTTAGCATGGGTTCAAGCTATTGGCAAAACAAGCCAGGTGTAAATTATGGTAGAATTGAAATCGATAGTGCTTTGAAGTACTGGAGTGCCCAGTTCACATCAGGGCATGTGTCTGTGTTCACTGAAACATGGCTATCAAGTGCACCTCGAGTCATTAGATGTGTTATCCAGTGAATAACAGCATAATGATATTTTAGCAGAGCAGCCTTATGATAAATTCTGCTTTAGTGAAACTCCATATACAGAGCAATTTCTCCTGGCCGTGTACATTGCATGGCAAAGAAAGGATATCCTGCTGTGTATCAGAAGGCTGTAATTTCATTTAGGGGTTCTATTGACATCGTAAACTGCAAGAGCAGAGCTCAAGTGGCTATTTAAGTCATAGGAACTTCAAGCTAAAATTACTGCCTAGTCCTAATCACCACCTCCAGGGGACTCCTGCCTATACATATGTGCTTTATGTTTCTATCTTTGTGTCTATAAATACTCAATCACTCCAGAGACTGAGGTGATAAGCTGTTCTAAAATATGACAGGTATCTGTCACGTTTGCAGCTGGTACAGGCTTAAGGGCTAAATGCAGTTATATTATTCATTGACGATCAAATGATAAAAGGGCCAGAACTCCCCAACAAAGTTCAGAGCACGGGAGTTCTTGTTTCTTTGCTTTAAGACATTCTCTACTCAGTTTAAAGTCAGGATCTTCCAGCATGTTGAGGCTAGAAAAAAGGAACTTTTACATTTACCTATGCAGCAGGGTTAACAGCCTATATATACATCCTTATCCCAACTTGCCCTTCTTTGCCTTGACCCATGCTCACTTGTGAAAATAATAGTACTGTAGTCTTGCTATTTAGTAAGGCATTATATAGTGTCCCCTAAAAGTGATTCCCTAGATATCTAACAGGGACATTCTATTTTGATATATACTCAAACTGAAAATAGGAAACCATCATATTGGAGTTGAATGCTTATACTCTAAGGAAAATACATTTATATAAATTTGCAAATTGTCAAATAGTATTTATTAAGTGATACTTTAAAATTGACTCCAGGAAACCAATAGGAAAGATTCAAAGTTAAGTATGTTTCTCCTTAGTTTGTAATTAAATTTTCATGTTCATGCTCCTACATGAACAATCAACTTTGTCAAAAGTGGGCACTACAGGCCAGACGCGGTGGCTCATGCCTGTAATCCCAAGCACTTTGGGCACTTTGGGAGGCCGAGGCAGGCAGATCACCTGAGGTCAGGAGTTCAAGACCAGCCTAGCCAACATGATGAAACCTCGTCTCTACTAAAAATACAAAAATTAGCTGGATGTGGTGGCACACACCTGTAATCCCAGCTACTCGGGAGGCTGAGGCAGAATTGCTTGAAACTGGGAGAGAGGTGGAGGTTGCAGTGAGCTGAGATCACACCACTGCACACTCCAGCCTGGGTGACAGAGCAAGACTCCGTCTCAAAACAAACAAACAAACAAACAAAAAAAGCGGCCACTATGAGGTTGGACACTACAATCTAACTTTCTTCAGTCATTATGCTACTTATGTTTTATTTGTTTGCTCTTTTCTGGGCTTGGGATTAATCTGTCTACATGCTGTTTAATACCAGATCCCAGCAGAATTATCATGGTTCAGAAAATCCCAGCAGAATTATCAGGGTTTGAAAAATCTCAGTAATAATGGAATTTTTCATTCTTCATAAGGTAACTGTATTTTACAGTCATCCTGTTAACCCTTATGTCACCCTGTTGAGAAAGGAAGCTTGAAGAGATAGACAGCCACACTTACCAGGCTGAGACTAAACTTTTTACTTTCCATATTACCTTTTCCATTGTTCCAGTGCTTCCTCACAATACTTAATTTTTCCCTTAAATAGTACAATTAAAAATTAAAATCTGTAAGAGCCAAATCTCTGATATCTGTTACCTCAATACTCTCATTTTATGTCTAAACAATATAGTATACCATTGTGATAATTTTTAGAATGGCTACTGCTCTGGTAAGAATATCCTTAAATCATTTATCATATATATTTCTCAATATATTCTGTAGACATCTATAAGCTCCAAGATGAGGCAGGGCAACTCTTTTGTTGGTTACCTGAATTTAGGCAGTAGAGCAGTGTGGTTAAGAGTGAAGACTACGTAGATTCTACAACACTGTAACCTTAAGAAAACTAATTCTCATGACTCAGTTTCTTTATCTGTAAATTAAGGATGAGGAGAAGGAGGCGGGGGACCATAAATTTATTTTTATTATAAAATTACTGTGGGGAGTAAGTAATCTAATAAATGTAAAATATTTAAACCAATACCTAGTATATAATAAGCACTCAATAAACAGCTGCTGTTATCATCATTACCATTATCATCCTCCTCATCATCACTTACTCTTATGCTATAGGATCATGGTTAATACTTGTTACGAAAAAAACCTACATGCACAGACACCATCATATGTGAACACACTCCCCCGACCTAGGAATCCTTGCTTGTCCTAGCTGTGTAAGCTTTACATACAGATTGATCTTAATATTATCCCAAGCAGAGAACATATAAGGAATCCATGCTTTGGATGACGGGAGCTTGGTACTGAGTTTACTTTTACCACTCGTTTCGAGTAGCTGATATAAGATCACTTCTTTGGTGGGCCTCACTCCTATTACCTACTCATTGTCTCTGGCTGCTCTCATCTTATTACTTAAGTCTTTCATGTCTATTTTCCCTCCAAACTGTAAATTCTGTTAAGTATGGTCTAGTCTAGGTCTGTTGATCCACTGGTTTAGGTCTATAGATCAGTCTACTACTATTATTCAATAAATAAATGTAAGGTCAAATAATGAATGAAGGAGTTTCCTTCTCTTTCCAACTTCTTGGTTAGGTCCTAGTCCTGGCTACCTGATGTGCTAAATGCTGACCTCATTGTACACCTAGGCCACCCTATTCACTATCCCCAGTTATCATTCCCAGTCTTCCAGTCCAAACTCTTTTAATTATTTTTGTCTTCTTGCCTAATACAAAACCCTTAATACCAGTACCTAGTCCATACAGTAGGCCCACCCTCCTATCTGCTTCATCTTTTCCTTCATGGAACTGTGAACACCACACTAGAACCATGTTTTTATGCCTTTGCCAATGCTTTCTTTCCATTTGGAATTAGAACTTTAATCTTACAGGTGATTCATTATTCATCTGCATTTTAATCTGATGCCCTTGGCTCTAATCTTGATTCTGATCTTCATATTATGTTATTCACAAACCCTTTTCTATATTTATTATATTTTAAGAAAATACACATAATAACAAATGAGTAAAAGCTGATATCAAGTTCTATATACAAAAATCAGCATTAAAAATATTCGGCATACTATATGGTGTACCATTTGTTTTGCCTTTCATTATGCTTCTTATCTTAGCTGCTTGATGAATATCAGAGATCTTATACCCTGAACTTGGTCTCAGTGGCCCTGAACCTACCCTATCCCTAGGCTAGTGCTGACAACATCCAAAGCTTAATTAATGTCAATTTTTACGGGAAAATGTTGGCATTAGTGTAGTAGTATGTCTAATAGTGAATATCACGTAAAAAAGAAAGGAGCTAATAGCAAAATGCAGCATTATTGTCACTGGAAAAGACCACTGACCATTACATGTGGATATATATTTATTGTGTTCCCGTTATTGTCATCCTCTTTTGGCCTTTTTTTTAATAAAACGATGGAGAAAATTTTGTTAGAAGTGGTACAATTTAAATTTAGAAACAAGTATGATGCTAAACTTAATTCACAGTTATCACAACAGTTAATAATGTTACTATCAGAAACACAATATCTGCTCACAGAGAGCTTATGGTTTTTATACTCTTATTGCAGAGACTAGTAATTAGATCCTAAAACTAACTGGAAATTACCAATCTGCCATTATGCACCAACATGAGCAATAACGAAAGGTAGTGAGTACTACAAGAATCTGCATTATGGTGGCCTAGAAAGGAGTATAGAAGTCTTGATTAATAGTAGACGGAGAACTTTAGCTGTAGATGTAAAAGCTGGACGTTGAAAGATAATGGAATAAAAGGTCTTTTGGAAAGAAGCAAAGATGGTAGCCAATGGTTTAATATGGGAAAACAGGGAAGTAGGGAGGATGAAGAAAAATATCAACCAGTGGAAATAAAGTTGGTGTATACAGGAAGTAGTGAAACTAGAAATAAGAGCCATGTTATTGAACACGAGGATGTGAATTCCAAAAGGCAGGCAGAGTCCAGATTTATTTTTTGTGGGTGATGAGAACAATAGCTATCATACAGTTGGAATGAAATAAGGATTTGCTGAATAACTGAAACACTTACAGAGACAAGCAAAAATAATGAAAGGCGTGTTTTAGAAGTTAACCTGGCTATAGTGTGCAGAGTAGATTGAGAGGGTTGAGATTAGTCAGAGATGCCAACTGAGGGGCAATGACAATAATTTGAGTAAAGAGCAATCAAGACTCAAATACACTCATGACTGTGGGGATCAAAAAGGGACATTTCAAACAACATTTAACAGCAGTTTCCATGTCTCCTTCCCCACCAACCCTAATCCTAGTCCCACCTAGGATTGGGTAATTGTAACTGTAAAATACCTCCTAAATGCCTGATTTCCTTTGCCTTTTGATTTGATGTTAGCAAAGTCCGTTACTCCTTATGGGGTAAGTCCAGGTTGGGAAGTGAGCCCTCAGGCTCACTGAAGCCTCCAACCTGTGAGAGCTTTGTTATAGTATGTTCCCAAACAGCGTAAATTACTCTTGATGTTTGGCAGCTTGAGCATAAACTCAGGGACACACAGACTCTTCTGTGTTCCCGTTTGTGAGTTTCTGATATGCAAGACTCTGTGAGATCTCATATACCATAGAGTGTTGATCTGCACAAGGGGATTCTCGAGGAGCATTCATTCTAGGTTCTTAACTGTACCACAGGTATAGTTAGGACTGCCTCCTGAAAATAGAGAGAACTCTTCTTCTATGTGTTCTCCCTTCCTTCTTCAGTTCAACCAAATCAGCACCAAAAAGAAACCTCAGGGCAGAGCATATGCTAGCAGAGATTTCAAAACCATCCCAGACTCATGTTATATGCTTGAGATAATCCCAGAGATCCCAAGGATATTCTGGGACTTGGTTGTTAGAAACAGCGCTCGTTAACTTGCTTTCGTTGTATGCCTAATCCACCCATCATTGCCTAGCATGTATCCTGTTGGCCTTTCTTTGGACAATTCCAAAATTTTTTGAAGGATAAAAATTTGGCTAATATATTACTTATATATTCAACTTCCTGGTTAACCAAGAATTGTGTGTACATGTTGCTATGTTCCTCTCTTACGGCAAGTGCCCCATTTTTATATTATGGTATTTGAGTGAGTGTCTTTCACTACTTACTTACCCAGAGCTCCTTCTAGATAGGACCAAGCTTTACTTTTCTCTTCATCTCGTTTCAGCAAAATGTATATGCCCCACAGTAGACCACCAGTACACATCTTTGGACTCTCCTGATTTCATGGACTTTGAATAGGGACAACCCTTTATGAGTTTTCTATCTTGAGTTCTGAGTTTCTAATGTGGAAAATACCTCTTAAATGCCAACCTCTCCTGCCTTCCCAACCAGTCAACCCCAGTTACATACAAGGCCTAATTTTGCC
The DNA here is from genome assembly GCF_029281585.2 of Gorilla gorilla gorilla. Lineage (NCBI taxonomy): Eukaryota > Metazoa > Chordata > Mammalia > Primates > Hominidae > Gorilla > Gorilla gorilla. The sequence goes on along the minus strand of NC_086017.1, from coordinate 125,477,748 downwards.
CTGCAGTTGGGATAAAAAATGTGAAATTGACAGCTCTGCTTGTCAAACCTGTCTGTCTGCACTACACAGCTCAGAGTAGCACCATTTAGAGAAAGGGTGTTTGGAAAATTAAACAGGGACTGTGTGAATAGAAGACCTATTGGCCTGCAATGGAATGACAGGTTTCTGCCCACAAACTGGGGTTAAGACCTGCATATTGATGCTTCTTTTCACCCATTTGTGAGTAATGGGTCTCACCCCATTAGTGGGTGCATTTGTTATACCACTAGAAGCTGTTATGCATTCTCTGTAAGTCTGTGTGAGGGAGCTGTAGATACACATAAATATGTACTTGCCAACAGATCTCTGTATTTATCTGCCTGTCAGTGGGAGCAGACAGGGCACAGCTCTTTGATGGGCAAGAACTGCGGGTCAAAACCATGTTCTTGCTGCTGCTGTTGCTGCTTTGGCTGCTGCTGTTGCTGCTTTTGCTGCTGCTGTTGCTGCTTTTGCTGCTGCTGCTGCTGCTGTGATTGCCATGGCTTTATCATTTAAGTCCTGAAGGAGGCTAGGGGCAGCTTGTTAGTTCTCGTTCTCACTTAACCTGGGAGGCTAGCTGTGGTCACTGACATAATTAAACAGACCTTGCAAATGTTGACTGCTAATATTCTTGTGGCCAGCAGAGATGGACTCTCAAAACCATGCTCACCTACAATCTGTAATCTTTCAGTGTTCCTTGAGAGTCCACATACCTCTGCTATCTTCAAACACTGTGTTTAATGCTGTCCTGATGCTGTCTGATCCTGGTGGATTCTGCCATCAGGTGTATTTCCTGCTGTATTTCACTGTCTTTCAGGCCCTACCCCATTCAGGATATACATTGTCTCCCAGCAGGAAAAAATTATTGTGCTCCAAGCATCTAAGGGAAATAGTCTACTAAACCAAGTGCTTATTTTAGCAGCAGTTATATCCCTACAACTCTCTACAGCATTGACTTTGGTCTTCATCATCTCAATATGCAATATGCCTTATGAGGAAAAAGAGTTTTTTTCCCCCAAAGTGAAACCATACTAATGATAATAAACTGAATTTAAGATTACTTTGTGTATAACAGAGCAAAACAAGCAGAGCAGGCTTGTGTTTTTAATCTAGGCCTGTTTACCAGTTTAATTTGATAGTGGGAATTAATTGTGCAATTTGTAATATAACTACAGTACAACCACAGTTAACGAATATTCTTTATAGTCATTGCTCCTCCATCTCATGCTTATAAGATGGCATAGACCATTCTTTTCTTCAAAATTCAATTTTCCTCAAGATTGTGGAATTGTTGCAAAAGAAGTGACAGGAATATTTTTGTTTCTTGGTTAGTTTTCTTGGTATCCATTTAATAGAAGTCTAACTGAAAGACACCCAGAAGTGAGCTCATCTTAGATGGTGTTTCTGACTGTGCCTTTCTAAATGGTAAGTGGAAGAGCAGAAGAGTTTTGTCTCAGACCAAATTTGTAAGGAAATAGACTGATTTATCAGAGAGATGAGGCGATGTGAAAGGTCTTATTTCTGCCTGTCAAAAAGGTATAAGACAGATGTTTCACTAGGCAGGACAAAGACTGGACTCAAATATGGTGGTTTCTTTTCCTGTTTATTTATGTTTGCTTTACTTTTTAAAAATCATTATTATTGTTAATATCTCTGTAATGCAAACATGGCAGACCTGTTTTTCTAAAGATCACTTCCAGTAGAGTAGAAATTAGTAATCTGATCAACCAGATTGACAATGAAATAAAAGTAAAAAAAGAAACCCTCTGTTAGATGACTAAGCATATGCTTTTATTTTTGAACACATTAGAATTGATACTTGGGAATTACAGGTTGGTGCTTCTGTGGGAATGGGCTAGTTAACAGCCCTATTTGACTTTTTGCTAATCCTGAAAACTGAGTAAATGTATCTTAAGCTATTTTAGAGGAACATAGGAGTTTATGGTTTGCTATGAGAGTCTGCACCTGCTTAAGACACACCACAGAAACATTAAAATGGGATGATTCATTAGGAATGAAGAAATGTTTAGCTATTGTACAAAGTTTTCTCCAGAACAGTGTTTCCCAAACATCCCTGAACTAAGAATCATCAGGGTCACCCTTGAAATATGCACATTCCTGAGTCTACCATAAACCTAGAGAATAAGAAATTTTCATGAAGGGGCCTTGGCATTTGGATCTGAAACAAGAAACTAGTCAATTGGTATGATTAGGGAAGTTTGGGAAATATTGTTCTAAAAGATTTCTTAGAGAACATAGGGGAAATGATTTATTAATTTACTCATATAAAAGTGATCCTATAGTTACATTTCTTCCTATGCTCTTCCCAGGAATTCAGAGCCATTTCAAGTGAGTAAAGAATAGTCTTCTTTTAGACTGGTGTTTTTGTTTTTTTAAAGCATCCTTGTTTCTCTATGTCAATTGCCTTATGCTTTTTACTCCCAACCCTTCCTAGTAAATGGTCATCACATAAAAGTTCCTAGATTAAAAATAATGGATCCTGAGTCCTAGTTTTGGCTAGAACACAGAGCTGTGTTACCTTATATCAGTATGTACCTTCTCATCACTTCAGTTGTACTGTTAAAGAATTATGAGGTTGCACAAAATGTAATTATACTAGCTGTACATTGTTACAAATGTTAAATTCTTCTGCAGCCTTGTTTGGGGACTGTAACCATATATGATGATTTTTGTGCTTCATGAGAATGTATGTTCAGGTTTAGATATGTCCATGAGTATTTACAGAGTGTTCCCTATTTGTAAAACCAACTTGAGTCATTAGTTTAGTCTAAGATAATCAACTCTTTGGAAAAATTATTTTCTGGTTCTGGGTTGCCAGAAGCATCTTCCAGGAGAATTATTGACAAGGGTTTGTCATATTGGCAGATACAGGTTTGTCACATGATACATACTGATTTATTAAAAGAGTAAGAGAATGAGGCTGGGCATCATGGCTCACACCTGTAATCCCAGCACTTTGGGAGGCCGAGGCGGGTGGATCGCCTGAGGTCGGGAGTTCGAGACCAGCCTGACAAACATGGAGAAATGCTGTCTCTACTAAAAATACAAAATTAGCCCGGCGTGGGGGGTGCATGCCTGTAATCCCAGCTACTTGGGAGCCTGAGGCAGGAGAATCGCTTGAACCCCGGAGGCGGAGGTTGCAGTGAGCCGAGATCATGCCATTGCACTCCAACCTGGGCAACAAGAGCAAAACTCTGTCTCAAAAAAAAAAAAAAAAAAAAGAATGAACAGTCTTATGCTTTTTCTAGTTATTAACACTTTTAAATCCATAGAAATGATTATAACCTCATATTGCATGTTGAGATTATTATAACCTCATATTGCATATTGAGATTATTATAACCTCATATTGCATATTGAGATTATTATAACCTCATATTGCATATTGAGATTATTATAACCTCATATTGCATATTGAGATTATTATAACCTCATATTGCATATTGAGATTATTATAACCTCATATTGCATATTGAGATTATTATAACCTCATATTGCATATTGAGATTATTATAACCTCATATTGCATATTGAGATTATTATAACCTCATATTGCATATTGAGATTATTATAACCTCATATTGCATATTGTGAATTATAACCTCATATTGCATATTGAGAATTATAAACTTCAACTAAATGTTGGGGCAAAAGAATTTATTTATTTATTTATTTATTTGAGATTGAGTCTCACTGTGTCACTGAGGCTGGAGTGCAGTGGCGTGATCTCGGCTCACTGCAACCTGTGCCTCCTGGGTTCAAGCTATTCTCCTGCCTCAGCCTCCCAAGTAGCTAGGACTACAGGTGCCCACCACCACGCCCAGTTAATTTTTGTATTTTCTTAGTAAAGACGGGGTTTCACCATGTTAGCAAGGCTGGCCTCGAACTCCTGACCTCAAGTGATCCACCTGCCTCAACCTCCTAAAGTGCTGGGATTACAAGAGTGAGGCACATTGCCTGGCCGCAAAAATGTTTTTTTTAAATATTCAAAAATAGCCATGGCTTGCAGTTGCTATAAAGCTATATGGTAACTCCTTCACTGGGCACAACAGAAGAAATAGGAAAGAGAGAAAGTGCTGCTCCAGAGGTTCAAAGGTGAAGATAGAGCAGTGTAGTGGTGGGGATTTATGTTTCCTAATCTCCCTTGTCAGCCCAGCATGTCTTCAGTATAAATACACACGTGGCAGTGGCCTATGCACTCATTCACACTTCAGGGAAGCCCATGGTTTCCTTTTCACCTCCATTTTAGCAGTGGGCAGCCTGCAACCTTTTGATCAAGCTGACTTTGTATGTTACATGACTGAACTCAGCTATGCCAGACATCCTTAAGGAAGTTGACATTTGTGTACTTTGAAAGAAAAAAAAAGAAAAGTGAATCCCAACTGCTTCCTCCTGCCCTTTTGATTAAAAGAACGGTAAGTCAGCAGGAGAGGTGCTGCTTTTAACAAGCAGGGGTGTGCAGCAACTGATTGGTATCTTTCTTTGAAAAAAAGTAGAAAAGATTGATGTTAAACAACACTAATCAGAGTTGATTACAGGGACTGAATGAATTCATTGATGGGAAAGAACCATGCTTCCAGAGACAACAAAAGAGATTAGATAATTGTCAGGGGAAGAGTATTTGGAATAGTGCTGCTCATCTCTGACAACCAGGAATCAGTTCCCCTAGCTCTTTAACCATTCCTTAAAATAGGTATATATGTGCAATAAGTACAGTTCTCTGCTGGGAACGTTGTTCTCACCAAGCTCTTCATGGCTGTCTCTTTCTGTTCATTCAGATCTCCGCCTTCCCTTATCACCTTATCTAAAGTAGTGCTTCCATCACAATCTGGATGGGCCTGAAAACTCATTTCTTGGCCTTCCCAACCATCACTCTATCCTCTGTCTGGAACGACCTGCAGTTCATGAATGGATCATATTCTGTCTTGCTCTGTACCTTTTTTTTTCTGTTACCTATACCTAGAATCCCTTTCTATCCTCTCAAATCTTTGCCTTGTTAACTTCTTCCATCCTTTAAGTTTCAGCTAAGGCACCCACTCCTCAAAACTTGCTATTGAGCCTCCTCATTAAAAGTCAGAGTCCCACGCCTCTGTTCTCTGACAGCTATTTATGCTTTAAGTCAATTACAGCAGGTTATTCACCCTGTGTTATAATTAGTTGGGTATTTACTTTCCTTTCTCCCCACTAGATTGAAATATTTGGGGGCAAAAATTATGTCTTTTGTCTCTGCATTTCTAATGTTAGCGAAATACACAGAACATACTTGGTGTTTAATTAATACAAATGAATGACTGAATGAATACTCCCTACCTACCTACCTCCATGTTTTAAAATCATTGCCTAAAATAAGAACAGAACCCAGAGGAAGAAATTCTTACACAAAATGGGTAATTCACTGATTATCTTTTTACCAAAAAGTCATGGGACAAAGGAAATAGGAAATTTAGGAGCTTTCACCCCTGCTCTTGTCTGTGGCTTCTAGATTGTTCTAGATGGCATTCTCAATACAAATATGAGAAAGCAGCTTATTGAATTGAAGCTATAATTTCTGACTAGTGGATAAATGTGTTGCTTATTTTACAAAAAAATTATACTATTACATTTATTATTAATTATAATGCACTGTCTTTATAGGCTTCTCCTTTAGGAACTTGTAAGTACTCAACATACATCATCTGCCTAATGATGTATTCTGCCTCCTGTTAAGAATGTTATGCATACTGAGTACATCACCTAAGTATTATAGAAGATTGATAAATATTATATAATTAATAAATAGATTTTACTTGTTTTTAAAAACAATTTTACACATTAAAATTCCTCAAGAAATGTGTTTTGTTCTTATTACATAGCAACAAGCAAACATCCAGGTCTTCTCCACTCAACACATGGAAATCATCCTAGGCTTTTAAAGGGATTCATCCCAACTAGTTCACAGCTGCAACACTAATGTCATTTTACATTTTACTGGTAACTCAATTGAGCTTAGAAAGGAATAACTGTTTAATAACATCTGAAGAATGCTACAAAGTCAAAGGGAAGAACCTGAATCACTTTTTGCTCCAAAGACGCCATTTGGACCAAACTGCCAAGTTTTTTTTAACCACGTTTACCCAAATATTGGCTGCACCGGTAGCTAAAAGTTGGGAGAAATTTATGGAGCTCAGGAACCATTTTTATCATTGCTATGCTGTTCTCATTTTTACTTTAATATGAGATTATCTTTCATTTAGTTTTTAAATATATTTGTTCAAATATATTTTACATATATTTTAAATATATTTGAAGAGGCAGGCTATATATTTCCAGGGTTCAAAAATCAAAACTATGTAAAAACGTCTTCACTTCTCCCCATCCACCTTTTTCTCTTTCTATTCCCATTAGTAACCACTTTCATTCATTATTTTTTGTGTGTAACTTTCCAGTGGTCTTTTTATGCCAAAAAAGTGAATATATATTCCCTCCTTCCACCTTCTTACACAAAAGTTAAACCACTTCATACACTGTTCTCAATCTTGTATTCTCCAGTATCTCTTAGAGGTCTTTTGCTATTGATACATAGAGAACTGCCTTCATCTCTTTTATAGTTTTGCAGTATTCCATTATATAAATGCATCATGGTTTATTCAGTCCCGATTGATAAACAATTTTTTTCATTTCAAACAATATTACAGTGAACAACCTTATATATAAATCATTTCATAGATGTGCAAGTTTATCTGCAGGATAAATTCTCAGAAATAAAATTATTGATCAAAGGGTTATATGCATCTTGAATTTTGAAAAGTTTTGCCAAATTGATCTCGACAGGAGTTGGATCAATTAGCAGCTCCATTGGCATATATAAAAGTACCTTTTTACCCAAGCCTCAACTATAAAATAGTGCTTGGTTAAGCTTTTGGATGTTTGCCAATTGTATTGGTAAAAGATGGTATCTCGGTATAGTTTTAGTTTGCATTTTTAAAATTATAAGTGATGTCAACCATCTTTTTTAATATGTTTAAAGTCATTAGCATTTATTTTTCTATAAGGTGTCTGTTCATCTCCTTAGCCTTTTCTTTCTCTTGGGTTGTTAGTCTTTCTCTTATGTATGTCTTGCTATTTATACATTAAGATGATAATCCTTTTATCTATGTGAGCTGCATAAGTTTTTCCCACTTTTAAAAATTACTTTACTTATGGATTTTTTGGCCATACTGAAGTTTGTTTGTAAATATAATCAGATTTACTAATCTTTTCTATGTAGCTTCTAGATAATGAGTTATAGGTAAAAAGTCCTTTCTTATGCCAAGATTATAAAGAAATTTACCCATGTTTTCTTTTAGTACTTTCATAATTTCATTTTTTATATTGAAAGATGTGGTTCATTGAATGAGAATTTTAATCCAGAAGATGTTTTAAGGGTAAAAGAGGATCTGAGGAAAAAGAAACCATACTGGTCTCAGAACTTGATAAGCTGTGGTGGACCTACTATAATTTGCATAGTACACTAAATCTCATCTCTCTCTGCCAGTAGAATACAATACAATTACAATGAAAATGAACAATCTGGATTTTAAAAATAAGAACAACCATGTTCACCCCTTTAAGTTATTCACCTTTCCTCTTTCTGTGTTGCTCTTTATTTATTTGTTTGCTTATATCTGTGAGAAGGCCATGTGCTAGCAGAAAGAGCATAAGTTAATAACATTATTTATTGGTACAAATTCTGGGACTCTATTCAATTCAGCACTTAAATCTCACTGGTAGTAAAATATAAACTAACATTAAATAGTGCATAGAATATAGATGGCCCTTAGAGTCAGAAGCTCTGAATTCATCTGCTGTACTCCAGAGTATCTCTCTCTCTGCCATGATTTCCCTTTGTATAAAATGGAGAGAATGAGATTGTTACTTCAGTAACAGGAAGAAAAAAATAGATACTTTTAATTTAAAAGTGCTTTGAGTTTTATAGAAAATTCGTCCGTGACATAATTAGCTGATGATATTTTCAAATTATATAGCATATGAGTTTTTGGGGGGAGTTTTATACAGAAGCCTTTTTTCCCCCATATACCAGTTAATATGTGCTTACCTTCCTCTATATTTTGTCTTCAGTTTCAAAAGCAGTCTTTCAATAGGTATCTGTTCTACGTGCTGGAGATACAACAGTGAGCAAAACAGGCACATTCAAATAATCCTTGTTTTCAAAGACCTAACATTTGGAGAGGAGAGGCAGAAAGTAAACAAATACATACATAAAAGCAAAGCATATCAGAAGTCAGTAAGTCCAATAGAGAACAATAAAGAGGGAGCATAACAGAAGGTGCGGGGAAACACCTTCTATCAAAGAATCCTAAACAGTTAGGAGTGAGCCTTAAAAGATGTGTAAGGAGATCTCAGAGTTCCACGTATACTATAATGACTTTCTGTATCACAGGGAGAACCTGAACTAGACATATATAAGTAACCAATCACTTATGAACATGTTGGCTTTATTCAAAATCAAATGACAGCTTATGTCAAGCTTTCTACAGACATCTCACATGTGCTTGGGATACTCACCGCTCTCATCTCAGCCAGCCTCAGTGTCAGCCTTTAGGTAACTCTATAGAACTTGTTATTGAGAATGAAGGGCCAATGCTAGTGTGATTAGGAGCTAGTGAGATTCTTGTTCAAATCATGTGAGATGATTAACTTCAATAGATGCAGCATGATAATCTCAGCTGGAGGAGTACTCATTAAATATGAGGACCTTTTCTCTACCACTGATCTAACGTATCCCCTGTGGAGCCTAAAGACCAGAGGTTTGGTGGATTATAATACTCATTACTTAAATTATGAAAGCTAGAGAGTTGTTGACTGTGCTTTCTTCAAACCTAGATTATTGACAGAGTAATATTCCTTGGTTGGCACTCGAACTCTCATGTGATCTAACCCTAATTTACCTTCTCAGTTTTATTTTTACTACTCTCTTTCACAAACCAAATGATCTGCTTTTCCCAACGTGTGATGATCTTTTTGTTCATGCAGTTTATTCTGCTCAAAATGATTTCTCCTTGCTCTCTATACTTTGAAATCCCAGGTATCCTTCAATACCTAGTTTAAAACATCCTCAATATGCAATCTTCTTCCTTAGCCATTTCTTTAGGCCATAACTCATCTCTGTTTTATCTAGCTATTTATCTATTATCTGTCTATATATTTAGCTATCTATTAATCATCTATCATCTATTTATTTGCCCTTTTCTGAGATACTTAATATTTATTGTATAATGAATACATGAATAAATTGGATTTCTTATCTTTAGAAATTCAAGAAAGATATAAGCTGAGAAATAGAGGACAGATATGGGAATATGGGCAAACAGTGAAATAGAGATAGTTTTGAGTAGATCCTATCATCTGCTTACAGCAAAATATTAAATATAATGTAAATGCACCTTGTTTGAATTGTTCTAGAACTAGAGAGTTTTGTCTTAAGGCCTCCCAGGCTGCTGCCATGTGCGAGATAATCTGGAAGAAGGTCTCTTTTTAGAATTTATGAAGAGTACTTCTGAGCTGATGTGTTCAAGCTACATCATAAGGGTGTAGACTGTGCTGACCTCTCTCACTTGATACCTGTTGGCATGCTGAGGTCGGCTCTTACTTCCTACCTGAGCTCTAAAGATAAGAAAGCTAACACAGTTAATAAGGTTTTTGTGCCCCTCATTAGTTGAATCTGGTATTTTCAAACATAACTGTTTTTCTTGAGGTCTGCGCAGCAGATGGCTTATTTTAAAAATTCCATTCTTTCTGAATATTTTCCATAAGTAAAAGGATATCCCTAGAGAAAAAAAAAAATCTAAGGCATTAATTTAAGAGTAAGTCCCAGTACCTCAAGAAAAGGCAAGCAACAAAATGCAGCAGGTTGTTAGTATGAAGTGAATTGTGTAAATATATAGCTTGGCCTCAGTTAGTAACATGATATACTTCTATCTGATGAGACTGGTGGGAGAAAATAGCACTTTAAGCCCAGAGTCGGGTTTAGTTATGAGATGAAGGTGAAGTTCGTACTATTTAAAGTTTCATTTTATTTATAGGCCTCACTAGTGAGTGTAGAGTTTCCAAGAAAGTAGAATACATATTTTCTAACTCAGAGCCTTTCAATGTAATGAATATGAGGAAGTTAATGCAAGTATTATTAATAATATGACAGAAACCTGTAACCAAACATCCAGAGTAAATAGAGCACAGTGAATTTACCTGATTGAGAATCTCACATTAAAGGAATTTCTAACTATTATATATCATAATGTGTGGGATAAGGCCTTCAAGTGAAGTATCGTCATTGCAAATAAATTCCACTAGACTTTGTAACCAGATAAAAGAAAAAGAAAGCACAATGTGCACATGTACCCTAAAACTTAAAGTATAATAAAAATAAATAAATAAATAAATAAAAGAAAAAAGAAAAAGAAAGCAATCATCTCTGGAAACTGCTGTAGTACACTCAGGAATTTTCAGACCAAGGAGCCTGAGGAGAGAGAGGTAAGAGGATCTAGAATGTGTTACCAACCCACAGAGTGCTCCCAGTAAATCTGTAGACCCAGCCTCCACCTGAACCCCTGCCTTACATCAGGTCTTCATCTCAATCTGTTGGGAATCCTTCTCTGAGATTTTATAATGTAATTGCTCTTTGATTTGATAACAGAAGTTAAGCCTATACCTTTTCATAATCACCTTATCCAGAACATATCCATTATGCAAAGGAAGGAAACTTGTAGAGCAATAATGGTGTTTTATTTTAGTTGTACTAGATGCTTTCACTTATATTATCTCAACCGGTCCTCAAGATAAACCTCTGTGATGGGTGCTGTCCATTTTAGAGGTGAGGAAAATGAAGTCTTAGATAAATTTTATAACATTTTATTTGGAATCTTATGTGCTCACTCGCTCTCTTTCTCTTCCCACTCCCCTTCACCCCCCATAGTATTAGAAAAACAAGAAAGCTCTGGACATGGTTTGGACCTCTTAGTACAGTCATGTAACCCTAATCTAGATAATAATCTTAAGGAAGATTTGGAATGAGTCCGATGTAGATTTCTTCATCTACTTCTTAGTAGATTTGTGACATTGGGCAAGTTTTTCAACATTTCTATGCCTGGGTTTTCTCATCTATAAAATGGGAATAACAGCAACAATAATAATAGAGGTATTTTTGGAATTAAATGCAAATAATGTAAGTAAACTGCCCAACCTATAGAAAGCAACCAATAAGAGTTAGCTATAAAAATTATTATTGTCATTATTATCTTCTTTTCAATAACAGCAACAACAAAGGTAGGAAAATGCTTTAATTTGCCAAAAGACAAATAAGATACTTAAAAGATGAACAGTTATACCAAGGTATTTTGCATGAAAGAGAGGGTTCATACCCTTCTTCAGAAAATGATCCTCAGCAAAGAAAATATCAAAAGGTATTATAATTAATAGGTCAGTTGCTTAAAATATCACACCAAGTATATCACCTTTCTGTGTTTTTCCTTCAACTTTATTAGCCTTTGAAGAAGTTCTAAGACAGAACTCCTTACAGGGAAGCATCTCTGTGCATTCAGAAGAGAAGAACATTTCTGAGTCCTCCAGAAACTATTTCAGTATGTATACTATAATAATTGTGGAGCATGAGACCACTGTTGCCTTCAACTCCATGGCTTCCATCATGAAATGCCATGTACTACTATGAAATAGCACAGATATCATGTTTTTCAGGGGGCAATAGCAGATGAATAAAGAACCTGTGTAATTTAGGGAAGTGTCACATATAGCATGCTATTTCAACAATGTCCTGGCAACTAAAAACGGTGTGGTGGTGAAGGTGTCTAAGAAGGTATATAGCAGAACAAATGACACATAAAGCTGTTTTGGGTCCCGCCCGTTAAGGGAATGTAAAGGATCTTTCTTACTTACAATGTGCAAAGCAGAAGAGACTTTGCAAACCAGACACAACCCAGCAAAAATTCAACAGTGGTTATTGTTGGGTCAGAGAATTACAAGGCTTTTTGTTGATATACTTCATGCTTTTTTAGTGTTTTCAAGTTTCTTGTAACTAACATGAATTACTATTACATAATTATTTTGAAGATGCTTCCGTTTTGAAATATGATATATTAAATTTTCCAGTATATAGAAAAATGAAGAGAAAAAAATTCCTCATAATCTTGCCACTCAGATATCCCTATTGGCATTATATTTTAAACATGTTTGAAGAATTCAAACAGAATAGAAAAATATGTAATTAGAAGTAAAATTCTCCATCTTATTTTCCCCGAATACACCAAAAGTATCTTACATATACCTCCAGAAGAAAATGTTTGTGTATATGCCTATCGATCATAAATATGTGTATATATGTATACTAATTTTCTTTATACAAGAGGGATTGAGCATATATAATGTCATATCCTGTCATATAGCACATTTAAGTCTATTTTTTTTAAGCAACTTTACAGTATTTTCTGTAGGGTGTATAACACAGTTTGTGTTAACCAATCACTGAATATTTGGTGAACACTGTTACTTATATAATGAAGGAAATTTTAATAATCTTTATTAAGTGTCTTCTATACCTATGTCTAAAGTAAGCCAAAACCTCTCTGCTTATTATATGGTTACAGGGGAAAATCATTATATTTATGTGTATGTATGTGAAAGTTAGAGAAGATTTCCTTGAACCTTAATTTTACAGTATAAAAATTTTACAGTCTAAAATGACAGAATGGCCACAGGCAAAGTGGATAATGTCTCTTTGTGATCCTGGCTGAATTGTGGCCTCACATGGAAGTTGGCTTCCTTCTTGAGAGTTTTAATGCAGTCACTGATTACAGTGTCTGAGATTTTACTGCAATTTCCATTTGAGTTAAAACTGATTTTGTCTTCAAAATAAAAGCCTTTAAAGACAGGGAAAATAATTATTTTTCTCATGGCAGGAAATCTAAATCCTTTCATTTTATCTCCTAACATAAAAAAGAAAAGTAGTAAGAAATTACTGAAAAGTTGATGCAAAAACAAAACCTCTATTGAATATTTGAGCTATGGAACTTTATTCTCCAAGTATATACCTGCTAATGTCCCAAGTATCCAAAACAGAGAGAGCCAGATGTAGAAAAATAACTTACACCAAGGCTTTTTGTGATGCTAGTAAAAAGGCAGCTAGGGCTTTGTGAAACCATGTTGCTGCAGGTTAAAAATCAAAAAAGAAAACTTACCCATGTGCTTTTGAATTGGAAGAAGAATTTTGTTTGTGTGCCTTGGCATGATCGCTTTATGTAAAACGTGGAGATTGTACAACTCTAGTATAGAACAGTAAATGCACAAACAAGCCATATTCTAACCTTGAAAGTGTGACTGCTTTCAATGGCACAGTGTATCAAGGTCAAGAGAAGCTGCCCTCAGCAGATGGAAAACTTTCAAAGTAAAAAAGCTTCGTTTACATTTAAAATATATTGAGTTACACATGATTTCTAAGGAATACTTGGTCATTCTAGTTATAACCATGGCTCACTTTTGTTATCATGTGTCAAGTAACTGACTCGTATATTTTCCTCGCAGATGTTTTCTGTGGAAAGGCAGGAAAAGAGAGGTGAAGGAAGAAGGCATCCCTTAATATCGTGCAATAAACCCACTAGGGGTCACTACTTTCAGTAGGACTGTGGAGAAGAAAATGTCAGAGGACACATTTGTGTCTTGGCATAAAATAGATTTCACGACACCTTGACTTTTCACCTTTTATGCATATGGAGAACTGCTTAGAAGGCTCCAATGCTTATCTGTGCCTGTGGGCCTTTATATATATATATATATTTTTTTTTTTTTGAATTTGCTTTAGGATTGAGTCGGGAAGTATTTATATTTGAACGGTATTTTGCTCAGAAATAGTTTGTTGAAGCTATTCTGTAACATGTATCTTCCTTAACTTTTAAAATACCATGCAATGAAATGATTAAAAGTGTTTGAGTGCTTTGGTAATGCAATGCATTCAGAAGGCTTGATCTCACATCCTGTGTAAGGAGTTATGATTGAGCTTTAGAGATGAGATGCCACATGCTTTCATGTCAGTGTTATGGAAGTGATTTTCTTCTTTCTTGTTTCTTTCCTGCCTCTCATTCTGTGTTCTTTCTCTCCTCTTGCTCTTCCTCTCTCTCAGTTTCATGAAAATTCATTTATCTGTGACATTTAAAGACTCTGTCTGAGAGGTGTCTGGAGCTGTGGCCGGCTGTGTACATCAATAGTTTCTTAGAATCTGGCACTCTGTCAATATTTGGGGGCCTCGATAACCGCACTTAAATGCAGAGCCTGCCAGCCATCATGCTCTTAGTGTCTCAGTAATGTCTCTGAATGAATGGATATTAGCATGTCAAATCCTTTCACAACTGGCAACACTTGGTAGACAATATATAGGCATCTTGCATTTGCCTTCTACACCTTTCTGTTTGCCTGCCTCATTTATATGATGTCATGTTTCCCATTACATATAAAAATAGGAATCTTCAAAAAGCAGTATTATAAAAATTGAAGTAAATGGCATCATTGTGCATTCTAAGTTTGGTGGGTTTTATAGTATACATGGTGATGGCATATAGGCAGTACTTTTTAAGATTATATTCTAGGTAGTTTTCGTTTGTTTGATTTTGTTTGTATTTTTGCTTAGGTTATGATATTTGGGCCAAAATTGTTGTTGCTGTTTTATAGTAGAAATATATATATGGCTCTAAGGCCATTGAGACCTTCTAGGTGAAGTCTCTATAGCTTCTGTGTGAGCCTAGTGTTAGAGAAATTTGGCTACACAAAGAAAAAATATTACTGTGTTGGAGAGATAAGCTTGTTCTCTGAAACAGAAACTATTTACATTTTCAAACGTTTCTCAGTTGTCCTCCCTACTCTATCAGTTAAATGTCGCATTTATAAATTGAATAATTGAAGTATTATTATGTCAACTTTCCCATGAACTGCCCTAGATGATAGCATATTGGACTTTCAAGGTCTACAGGGGAGACCAGTATTACAGCAACATGTTTGTTATTGAACTGCTGTGAGCTCTTAACCCATGTGTAACCTTGACCGTATCTCGTGACAAGAATACATCAGGAATATGAACTCTAAAGGAAGGAATGGGAAAGATGAGAGCTTACCAAATACCGGTCTTATCTCAGAGATCTGTGTCCAACCTAGGATAAGCATGCAAGACTTTGCCCAGTTTTTAGTCATGCTCAGATCAAGTAACCCAGGTTTCCAGATATCCAAGGGAATACCCTGGAACTCTTAATGGTCCTTGGAGGAATCATTAAATGGCCTCTTCCCTGGATTCATTGAACCAGCAGTAACTCCTAAGTTGGATGGATCTCAATCTTGATTTCAATTCAGATCTCTAACATTTGAGTACTTGCTTTTCATGTAGGTGCTCAGGATCTGCTATATACCATAGATTTTAAGGTGACTTGTTGAGACTGAGAAAAGAAATGTCTAACGAACAGTATTAATGCAGTCTTAATACAACTCAGGACCTATATGACCTTTAGTTTCTCATCAGAAAGGGAAATTTACATGTTATTGCCTCATAATTATGAGCCAGCCTTTTGTAGGGCTAACAGTGCATTTGACCAGCTGTAAATGTGGCCTCCAGATATTATGTCATATTTATAGAAGTTATTTTTTAAGTCCAATCAGTCATTGCCTTTGGTAGAAGGAAGTTCCCTTTGGAGTGTTGTACTAAACTAGGCAGCATGGATGGACAAATGAATTTCCCAAGGGCTTCAACTACTAGAAATCATCTGGTAATATAAGGGCTGACCCCAAAGTTTTTTAAATGAAAAAAGAAGCATGAAGGTTGAAAGAATAAGAAAAAGGAAAATATTATATAAGTATAAATGGATTTATGACATGGCCTGCATCAAGAGATTTGGTATTGTTTTCCTAATTCTTATACATTAGACTAGCATGCACAGCTTCTAATGAAGAAACACAAATGCTCTCCTGCCCCTATCTATAGTTAGATCCGTTTTTGTGGTCCCAGAATGAAGGCAAATAAAACATAACATACACAGCATTAACCATAATTTTTTATACCGCCAAAACTTCACCTCAAGATATAATAGAGAACATTTTTGGTATTTTCCATGGGTGGCTTAGAAACATGCCTTTATTATTGTCAATAAGACTTACCTGCTAGACTAAGACCTTACCCTCTTTTTGCTGTGGATTCAGAATTTTATGACTATACATTATCTGTTCTTTATTATATACTGTTTGTTTTATGCTAGACACTAATCCTTTCTGGAGCAGAGGAAGAAACAGGAATGAGATAAGAACATAGAATTAGCCTGCAGAATATATTTTAATAATATATTGGGAGGCCGAGGCGGGCGGATCACAAGGTCAGGAGATTGAGACCATCTTGGCCAACATAGTGAAACCCCGTCTCTACTAAAATACAAAAAATTAGCCCAGTGTAGTGACACGTGCCTGTAATCCCAGCTACTTGGGAGGCTGAGGCAGGGGAATCACTTGAACCTGGGCAGCGGAGGTTGCAGTGAGCTGAGATCGCACCACTGCACTCCAGCCTGGTGACAGAACAAGACTCTGTCTCAAAAAAAAAAAGAATATGAGAAATTATGTTTGCTTGTAGATCACTATAGACACACTTTGGAACTACATTTTAATTTATGGGTTGCAATTTAACCATCTCTTTTCAATCAATACTAAAATGTTTTTTGCCTAAAGTAGGCAAGATTTGGATTCTTCTTCTTTAGAAATCCTAGCAACTTCCTCAGCTTTCTTTAGTATGTACTTTGTCTACTAATCACATAGTAAAGTGAGAGAAATGAGAACAGTGGTACATATGTGTTGATGGAATATGCCTGATTCTACCTCAGCAAGGAAGGCACATGTATTGACTTTAGCCTTGACTACTCCTGCTAAAAAAGAAGTAGCTGTCTGACTGTCTGGCAGGAAATCAACAGAAAACTTGAAGGAGTTGTTTAAAAGGTCTACCTTAACACAATGTAAAATCTACCATATTACGGAGATGAGTTTTGTTGATGTTGCTGTGATGCCTAATGATAGGCACCACTCAACAGAGAGACCCACACCCTTGCTCCAAAAGACACTAGAGGTAAACAGACTATCTATGACCAGTTATATGTTTTTAGTCACAGAGACACCTTTATTCCAAAATCTCCTAGGCCAGGCGCAGTGGCTCACGCCTGTAATCCCAGCACTTTGGGAGGCCAAGGTGGGTGGATCACCGGAGGTCGAGAGATCGAGACCAGCCTGACCAACGTGGACAAACCCTGTCTCTACTAAAAATACAAAATTAGCCGTGTGTGGTGGTGCATGCCTGTAATCCCAGCTACTCAGGAGGCTGAGGCAAGAGAATCGCTTAAACCCCAGAGACAGAGATTGCGGTGAGCCGAGATCATGCCATTGCACTCCAGCCTGGGCCACAAGAGCGACACTCTGTCTCAGAAAAAAAAAAAAAAAAAAAAAATTCTCTCCCTCTCCCCTATTTTTGGGCCAATAAATTGTCATTCTTCTTTTTAGTTTATGAATTTATAGTGATTCCCACCCCGCCTTATTGAAAACTCTACTTGCCAGCTTTCATCTCAAAACGACCCCAAGTAAGAGGTGTTATCACTAATAAAAGAATGCTTTTTAATACCTCAAAATATCCACTTTTTTAGAAGAGGTTGACACTGAATTTTCAATTCACATATCCCAGGGGACAGTGTCATTGTTCCTTTTGGAAAAATAAGCCTTTGAGATAGCTGTACATGTCTCCACAATGAAAATCCTCTTTTCCTCAATAATTATAAAACATACACTTTTCAGTTTTTCCTTATGTCATAGTGGCCTGGAAGCTACCTATTTAAATAGACGTCATGGACCCAGCAACCATTTATATGCCCAGAAGTAATTAATGTTGATTTATGTATGTGAATCTGTTCAAATTATATACTAAGAGTAGAATAGATTATGAATGTATAAGAATAGATAAGGCAGGTAGAAAATGTATAATATAGATTTTATAGAATAAAATATTATATAAACAAAACACTGGGCAAAAATGGGGAAAAGATTGGACAAAAGAATAGATTAGAATAAGTAATCTCTTTAGTGGAGGGTTCTCTATAAACTTAATAGATAAGCCACTTATTAAAAACATTGTTATGTTTGTATTCAATGAAATTTAAAATTAAGTTAGTATAGAAATTCAGACTCTTGCACAAATGGTGCTCTATGGCTGATCACCCAGGAAGGTTGCCATTATACTTGAGTTCAGCTTACTAGTTTGTGGTTGATGATACTTTCACATTTACCTTCATTGTCTCTTTTCTGCCAAAAGGAAACTCACTATTTGGGAAAATGCACTTAAATACAACCATTTTTAATAATTCTATCCTGCGGCCGGGCGCGGTGGCTCACGCCTGTAATCCCAGCACTTTGGGAGGCCGAGGCGGGCGGATCACGAGGTCAGGAGATCGAGACCATCCTGGCTAACACAGTGAAACCCCGTCTCTACTAAAAAATACAAAAAATTAGCCGGGCGTGGTGGCGGGCGCCTGTAGTCCCAGCTACGCGGGAGGCTGAGGCAGGAGAATGGCGTGAACCCGGGAGGCGGAGCTTGCAGTGAGCCGAGATCGCGCCACTGCACTCCAGCCTGGGCGACAGAGCGAGACTCCGTCTCAAAAAAAAAAAAAAAAAAAAAAAAAAATTCTATCCTGCAAGTTATAGACATGGAACTCTAACTTTTATTCCACGAAATATCCTAGGAGAGACCTAATGAAATTGATTTGCCCATCGTTTGATGATACCAGGACACAACGCCTTGATAATATATTATCTTCTTTCTTAGCCCAATGTAAGTTTTGCTGAACTAAGGCAAAGCTAGTATTATGATATAACTCCACGTAACCAGCAGAGCCTTTAATTCTGTCTCGAATGACCAAAAAATAAAAAATTCTAACCTATTTATTTTGTGGCCAGCACTTCAGAATTCTCAGGAAATGATTAGTAGGAGATGAGACTCAGTATTGAGAGATATAGAAGTGACATGCTGTTGAGGTCAGTCCTGGATTCTGGCTTGATAATCAAGACTACATACATGTTTTCCAATATTGGCAAATTCAGTGTATTCTAAATTATTGTTAGAGGCATTTCAAAACCTCAAAATGAAATTAATTTTCATTTAAAATTATATTTTAAGGAATAGGCAAGGAAGAGTGATGCAAAAATCACATTAACAACAGGATACCAGAACTTCTAAATGGTTGCAAATCATTATTTTAGATGTTGAGGACAAGAAATGCATGCTTTCAAAGTGCAATGCTTTTACGTACAGTGTCCAAATAACAACAATTTGAGAGATAAGTATAACTAACCACTTCAGAGGAAGGACTGAACTGAACACTCAGTAAAACTGGGAATAAACAAAATGTTGTTAAATAAAAGTTATTGTTAGTTTTCTTCAGGAGAGAAAGCAGACCTCAAAAGTGGCATTTCATCCACTACTTCTTCATCACTTGTATAGAGAATTCCATATAGCTGTATTAGTTCACCTGTGCTAATAGCTGGTGAGCTAGCACCAAACACCTGAGCATGCTTATCCGTGTTTCTTCTTTTGTGTGGGATTGTCTTCTTTTTTCCACATATTTAAGACTCTGAAATAATAGATATGTAACTTTGTTTCTTTTGAATCTTATAAGTCTTATATTTTTCATTATCCGTGATGGTTTGGTAAATGTCATTGATGGACTGAAAATAAAGAATGACTTCCTCTGTGGGAAAAATAGCATCTAGAAGTAGATTATAGAAAGTTTATCAAGAGTGTGAAATGTCAAACTGATATTTTAAAATAGCTATAATAGTGGAATGTATAAGAAGCATGCCGAATATAGATATTTCTCTGATTTCTTATGAGCATGGATTAGATACTTATTCATGCTTGTTCTGATTTCAGATAATACTGAATACAAACATCTTAGAGAGACAGAATTATCAAACCCCTCCAAACAAATTTAAATTTAACATTTTGGAAAAAAATTCTCAAGGAAGAGTCAAAAACATTGACTTTTTTATCTTGGAAAAAGGAATGTTAAGGTAGAGCGCTAATAGTAGCTGTTAAGCAAGTAATGAGAAGTGGGAAACAAGGCTTTCTCTCTTTTCTTCACTGAGGTCTGATAATGACAAAATATGCTGCAACAGAAAATCTTAAGGTTTGATAATGAGGTAGGTTATTAATAGTGAGTGCTAAACACTGAAAGGGAAGTTGTGAGATTATCCTCTACGAAGCGCTTTAACCAGTATAGAGTCATATCTTTCTGGAATGGTCTGCATGTGTCAGCGAGAAGGGAAGAAATGACTTCTCTAAGTGGTTCACATTTTCCAGGCACTTTCTCCTTACCTTTCTTTTTCTTAAAACCACTGTTACTCAGAAGCAAAAAAACTGCCAAAAGTTACCAGGACTTCCAAATGTGCTTGACGAGGGTGAAAGCAATAGAAATGCCACCAACATTTTAATGGAGATTAAAGGATCACTCTTAAGTTACCATCATTTCCTATAATAACTCATTTACTACAAACTTGAAATTGTAGATACAGCTGCTGAAATTTTTATTTATTTATTTATTTATTTATTTTTGTTTTTGTTTATTTATTTTTTATTTATTTTTATTTTTTATTAAATTAATAAATTTATTTGTTTATTTTATTTATTTTTATTTTTTGAGACGGAGTCTCAGTCTGTCGCCCAGGCTCCAGGCTGGAGTGCAGTGGCACCATCTCGGCTTCACTGCAACCTCCGCCTTCCAAGTTCAAGCGATTCACGTGCCTCAGCGTCCTGCTGGGATAACAGGTGCCCACCATCATGCCTGGCTAATTTTTGTATTTTTAGTAGAGACGGGGTTTCACCATGTTGGCCGTTCTTGGTCTCAAACTCCTGACCTCAGGTGGTCCACCCGCCTCGGCCTCCCAAAATGCTGGGATTACAAGCGTGAGCCATCGCACACGGCCTGAAACAATTTATAATACTTGTGAAGAAAGTGATTAGAGCTTATTGTTCAGTGCTTTGTTAAAAAAATATGCAGTAGACTTTTAGTGGAAAATTTATCACATTTCACTTTCTGTTTGTTGCTGTCAATATTAAAAGCAAACCCATCACCAATATACTCAAACCATTTCCTTCCTATGGCATTAAGTGAAATATTTTTGATTCATCTCCAAAAATATGAAGTTAACATGTGTTGGTGGTATTTGCTATGAAATAAGGGGAGAGGTCCACAGAATGTAATTATGGAAAAATACACCATCAATTCAAACACATACACATGCATATAGGCATATGCATGTGCATCAGTACATATTTACCCCCAGGTCTTTATACTTACAAGTACTTTTCTAGGAACTGAAGCTGCATCGGTAAAAATATGTTTCTGTTGCTAAAGAGGGTTCACAGGTTGGTGGGAAAAATAGACATGAAAGTTTTTATGCAAAAAGATGGGTATTGAAGTAAAAGTATATGCAAGGTGTTATGTAAGTTTGCCTGGGTCAGTTCTTGTTTAAGCCTGTAGTCTTGGTATAATTATTTATAAGGCCCTTTCACCGTCAAAAGTCTCCCTGCTTGGACAATAAATTAAATGGTCAATCTATAAATAGCCATACCAATCAAAGATGCCTGACGTTGTCAGGAAAGATTTTCCACAGAATAGGACAGAAAATCAAAGAGATTAAGAATGCTTTGCCACCAGTACTACCTGCATCCAAATGGAAATGAGAAATGGGTGTGACTGGCTTTTATGTCTCCCCGGCTTGTCAGAGGGATAGAGTGGGAATTTAAACCATGTTGGGTAAGGAGAAAGGGACAAGGCAGGACAATCTAAACCCAGTTGTTGGTATGTGATACACACAAGGATTGTCATTAAATGAGTCATTAAACTAATAAATTTCTGAAGCTCTGAACTGAAATTTAGGGTGAGAAAGAACTAGACGCACTGGGGGGATTTTAGAAAGATAGATTATGATATGGTTTGGCTGTGTCCTCACCCAAATCTCATCTTGAATTGTAGTTCCCATAATCTTCATGTGTCTTGGGAGGGACCTGGTGAGAAGTAATTGAATCATGGAAGCAGTTACCCCCATGATTTTCTCGTGATAGTGAGTTCTCATGAGATCTGATGGTTTTATAAGGGGCTTTTCCCCCTTTGCTCAGCACTCATTCTCTCTCCTGTTGCCCAGTGAAGAGGTGCCTTCTGCCATGATTGTAAGTTTCCTGAGGCTTCCCCAGCCATGCGAAACTGAGTCATATAAACTTCTTTTCTTTATAAATTACCCAGTCTTGGGTATTTCTTCATAGCAGCATGAGAACAGACTAATACAGATTAAGATTCAGCATAAGGAAGAACAGAACAGACAGAAGTATCCTACAGTGGAGAGTTCCGTGCCCTGGTGGTATGCAGCAGAGACTGAATGATCACTGTGAGCACCAGATTAAGATCCAGACCATGGGTTGTTTAATGTTCTTTACCATATTTTTGCCCTGGGATCTTAGGATTCTTCAGGCATGGGGATTTTTCAGTAGCTATTAAGAATTCTGTGTTTGGGAGACCTCAATAAGTTAAAAAAAATTGGAAACACTATAAGAAAAAATTTTACGTAAGCTAAAACCACTCTTGTGACCCACTCTGAGCATACACTAAAAGAGACCAGGGAATATAATGCAGATCTCACTGAGTTTATTCTTTGCCACCCATCAAGGAAAGGAGCCATTCCACACATAATGTTGAGGAGACATTCCTCACTCAGGTTTCCACTGGTTGGACACATATTCATTTTAAGATTGAGTAACTGCAAATGCTTGTTTACCAGCTTGATTTGCATAGCTCTGAGTTACATACGAATGGGACTCATGGCAAAGCTATCATTAAAGAGAAACAAAGCAGAAGACCGAACAAAGGATACATTCTGTGCAAAGTTTGAAGTTGAGACTGTTTCAGTGATCCTTGTCATGGTAAGAAAGCTGTCCGCCCCTTCCCCCACCTAAAACAGAATAGCAGACAAGTGACAAAAGAAGGCCCCCTGGAAGTAATATGGGAGCAAAGAGTAGGATGAACTAAAGGCTATACACATGAAGAGAGAGAAAGGAATTGTCATGGACACAAGGAGATGCCGCCAAACACCCTCCATTCATAGCACAGAGATATGTGATTAGGTTAGAATCACTTACCTCTTCCCCAGTGCATTAAAGTAGGAATAGGTCAGGCCTGGAGAAAGGAATGACATCTTGATGAAACTCAGCTTTCTCAGAGGCCTAACAAGGATGGCAATACAGATAGAGCTAGAATCTTCTCACTGGCCCTTTTGTATCAAATTGGTGAATTCCTGTATTTCCAGACTGAAATGTTTTCCAGTAAGCAAGAGAGAAAAGGCTTCTGAAGGCAGTGGAAATGACTTTCGTTCTTCTATGGTTAAGAGTACATGGGCTTTGGAACAATGGAAAACTGGTTTCAAATCTCTGCAGCTTACATATTTATGGTGTCAAGTACTTAAATCCCTACATTTTAGTTCTCACATCTGAAAAAATATTGAGCATGCATATGCCATAGAATTATTGTAATGATTAAATTACACATGTAAATCGTATAATACACATAGTGTCTGGCACAGGGTCATTCACAATAAAATTTTTATTCAATGAGTACTATTATCGCTTTCTGTAACATTCTCTAGTAGCCCTTTCTAAGCTCTGCTTCACTTTACGTCATTACTTTTGTCTAGTCCTTGACATTCCACCTGTTCCGGCTTTGACTTGCTTCCCCAGGTAGTGTACATCTGTGTCTGCTTCAAAGCCTCATTCTGTTATGTTCTTTAAGAGTTATACCTAGAATTGGGCCAGGCACGGTGGCTCACACCTGTAATCGCAGCACTTTGAGAGGCCAAGGTGGGCAGATCACCTGTGGTCAGGAGTTCGAGACCAGCCTGTCCAACATGGTGAAACCCCGTCTCTACTAAAAATACAAAAATTAGCCGGGTGTGGTGGTGGGCGCCTGTAGTCCCAGCTGCTCAGGAGGCTGAGGCAGGAGAATCGCTTGAACCCGGGAGATGGAGGTTGCCGTGAGCCAAGATCACACCATTGCACTCCAGCCTGGGTGACAAGAGTGAGACTTCATCTCAAAAAAAAAAAAAAAGGGGAGTTATACCTAGAGTTATGTATAAATTCAGTACCAACAATGGGCAAAAATGTAAAATTGTAGAAAGAATAAATGATGTTTAGAGAGTATCGTTGTTCTTGAGTTCTGAAGGCACTCTTCATCTTTTGTAATATTGACCCTGAGACCATTTATGTCAGATGGAAAAGGAACATGTGCTGTTATTTTCTCCCTTCCTCCCAGGAGGTTAAAATGACTTGAAGAAACTCAGCAACTTCAGGTGAAGAATCTAATGAGAGGATCTTGAATTCTTGATCTCAAATCTGCCAGGGTCTCCATTCACTATTAAAGTCAGCCTAGTGAGGATGGCGCTAGTTATTAATTTGATATTATATTACTTTATTTTACCACAGTTAAAATGTTCTCTGGATTAGTATTGACCCTATAGTTACCCACAAGGTATAGAGAGAAGTCAGTGGAAATTCTCTTCTCAACAGCTAAAGTGGTCCTTGTCACCAAAACAGTCATATGCTAGATCACATGTCAGTGTGACATCGCCAGGCCTTAGCTTCTCAGGATCTACTTGTTACAAGTGAGTTTATGTGGCTTGAAGCATATGGCCTTGATATATGATCCCAGAGCAAAAGGGCAAGGTATTTCAAGCTGGCCATAATTTTATTGACTCTCACAGGCTTGCTTTGTAGTCATTCCAATAAACTAGATGGGAAATTTTTGATGCTCCAAGCTATCCAGTCTTCAGGACTTCATTTCATGATTCAGAATCCAACTAAACAACTCAAGAGTGCTTTTGTGTGACACTGACCACAGGAACAAATAATTGCTTAGTAATTCTCTTTGAGGTAGAAAATTCTAAACATGGAGGAACCATTTCCCCTTAATGGGAGCCAGAAATCCTCTAAGTGCTTGAAATGGCATTCACAAGTCTGAATGGTAAACAGATAAAAACAGGAGCGCACCAGTTGCACAAATGACTTGCTTGTCACAAACTTGTCATTGCAGTAATCTAACATATCTTTCACAGAGCCCGATGGAAAGTATGGAACAAACAGGCCCTGCTGACGTTTTGGCTCTGCTAAGCCTTCCTCCGAGCTAAAGCATCTGCAGCATCTTCCTGTTCTAGACCCTTTATCTGCTGAAGTTAGCTGATACTGTACATGTCAGAGAAATGTTTGACTATTGCATTAACAAGTTGATGACAAGCAAGTTATTCCTGCAACTGAAATACTGCTGCTTTTAGCAGGCTGCCATTTTGACCTTCATTTTATTATGCAGAAGAACCCTAACAGAGCAGAGCACTGGGGAGAAACCAGTGTGATTGCCCCAGGCCCATACAAAGACCACCTGCCTAGGGCTTAGGTATAGTGGTACAGGGGGTATACCAGGCAGGTCCATCAGAAGTATGGAAGGGATTCCTTGTAAAACATAAATGTGAATACATCAGACTGTTTCAAAGATTGTTCTTGCAGGGGTAAAATGAACTGCACAGACATAGATTTCTTCCCGCATCCTCTGAACCCCACACACATGTGCACATACGGCTGTGTATGCTTTATAGAATGATACGAGATGGGAAACTTAAATGAAAATTGTATATACCAGCTCTACACATAGTTTTTGTCAATTGTTGGAGTTCCTGTCATCAGTGGCTTCCCTTAACCTCCTCCTCACTCAGCATAATATCTGGAGTTATCTAAACCTAATCAGACCCATGCTCTTGTCCCCTCAAGAGCACTGTTATCTCCATTAGCCTCCTCACAGAAAATTTAAGCAGCCCTCTCTAGGACATCACCAGTTCATTTCCAACCTCAGCTGCCAGCAGGGAGTACTCCTACACTGTGTTAACTTCAGCCTCTCGCCGTTCTGTTTGAGGAAACTTCCTCCCCTCAGGGACGCACACTTGGGGTTCCTCGAGTGTGTAGTCCAGAGGGTCCCAGCCTTTAATAGGAGCCTTGCCTGTAAGAGAAGCCTTGCCTATTGCCCCCTACGGTGTTTTGCCTTTGTTGATGCCATAGGTTTATCAGCACTTGGAACAACAGAGAGTTTGCCCTAAGACTTTGGCCTTTTCATAAAACTGAGCTGCTCTTATTCACCGAGGTGTCAGCTGCCTTGTATTCTTTCTAGACGCTTCAGGTCTGTTAAGGGTACACTGATAGTGTTTTGTCTGATTTAAATATTGACGCGAAAAACTTGCATTCTCGTACTTATTTTCTGGCTGGTGCCCCAGGTACTTTCATTTTCAAAAGTTCTGTGTAAAAATGATAATCATTGTCCATCCATGAGAACCAGATTTCTTGCCAAAGTGGTGATGAGGCTTAACTTTCTTTTAGACTTGGCAAATTGCACACATTACTGTCTCCAGGGTGAAATGTTTTACTCCCATCCCAAATATCTCTTGATGTAATCTATACCTTAGCTTTGTGGAACAACTACCTCAGAGGACAGGTGGGAAGGGTGTGAGAAGAGAGCCTTGTTTTTTTTTACAGAGTTAGGGATATTGTCCCTGGAAAAAGAGGTGAAGATAGTTTGAGGCAGCATTTAAAGTTTCTGCAAAAGGAAATACGTGAATGAACAATTTGAATTGTAAATGGAATTTCATCAGCTTTTTCTTTCTAAAGTTCCTAATAGGATTTCCATAATGATTTTGTGTTTTCCTTCTTAGTAGAACTTAAATGGCAAATAAACGATACGCTATTTTTGATTTAGAAAAAAATAAAAATATTTTCTGTGGGAGCTCTCTTTTTAAATACACATTAGGGGATAGATAATGGCAAACAAAAAAAAAAGTCTTTCTTCCTATTCAGATGGATAGCTATCAGTGTGTGTATGTGTTTTAATATTTATTTATTTGCTTACTTGATCATTTATTTGTCTATTTATTGTAAGGAAATTAACAAAGGAAAGAAGAAAAACACCTCATGATAAATTAATCTCATTAGATACATAGAATTTTAGGGCTAGAAAGGGGTTTGATGATCAAGCTATGACTTTATATCCCACTCACTTTAGAAATGTGAATGTATGTGAATTTTGAGACCCAAAGATGTTTAATCAGATGAACCAAGATGCACAATAGGATTGTGGCAGAGCTAGGCCTAAAACTTTCATTTCAGGCAATACTCCCTCAGAGATTACATTACATTTTTTAAAGCTTTCTTTTAAACAAAGGCAGTCTCATTTTAATAATTTGCACTGATGTGCTTAAATCTAATAGGACATTTGCTATTATAGTAACTGAGACCTCACATTGGTTACACCAACTAAGGAATATACATTTCAACAGTTTGAAGACATTTCTTTCTAAGCCGTTTCTTATTTGCATAGGGTAAGGAACCTTAGTTAGTTCAATCAATTTTTATCTTTTGTAAGATTTCAAAGAAACACTTGCACCGTTCCTATTTACCTAAAAACATGTTTTTTAAATGAATCTGTTTCTTTAATAAGTATTCACTTAAGTAGGTCATACTGTAACGTTCTTGGCGATAAAAAAATCTTTTATCAGGATAAAAGAAATCTTATTTTTATTCCCACTTTTAGCCATGTTTGAGTTGGTCCTTGTAATTGTTGGTTTCAACAAAACACTAAGTCAAAAAATCAATGTTTGTGTTTATTTTTGTTTAATACAAGAGAAAAAAGTCCATTGATCTTTTTGCAGTTATGATACATAAATACTGTATTTTTCACTTATGCGAAACTTAATTTTTGAGGGTTTCCTTTTTGTTTCATTTCTCTGTTTCACATTTTTCAAACATCTGTACCATGGTTAGTGGTTAGAGTAGCAGTGGCTGGCACTTTTCTTCCACATTGTGAGAGAAAGAAAAGTGACTGGAATAAAACTTTGCTTTTCATATGGTTGACTTGAAATGCAACATTGAAAAGGTATCATCTCTTTCTTTTCTGAAACCAGAGGTGAAACCCGCCAGCCAATAGCAGTACTGATACCAAATCACCTGTTGATTCTGTTAATTCATGTAAGTAAAGTCTGGCAATGCATGCCTCACTTCATCAACTGAAAAACCTAAATGGATGATCTTTGTGCATTGGCAGCATCTGTCTATATCAACAATATATCCCTCTGGTCACTCACTTAAGGAAGCCTGAGATTCTATAGTCAGTCAAGAAGTGAATGAAAACTTTTGCTTTTGATTCAACAAAATAATCACTTCGTAGGCATGTTTGGCTGTGAAGTGCTTACTAATATTGGGCTCTATTATCAGAGATAGTGAAGAGAGGATGACACTAGTGCTTTCCTTTACCTCGATTAATTCTAGTTAGGAAAATCTATGGTGTTAGCCTTATACATTTTCTAATGTAAAATATTTAAAACACAGGCTGGGCATGGTGGCTCACGCCTATAATCCCGGCACTTTAGGAGGCCAAAGTGGGCAGATCACTTGAGGTTAGGAGTTCGAGATCAGCCTGGCCAACATGGCAGAATCCTGTCTCTACTAGTAATACAAAAATTAGCCAGGCGTGGTGGCACGTGCCTGTAAGCTACTCGGGAGGCTGAGGCAGGAGAATTGCTTGTACCCAGGAGGCGGAGGTTGTAGTGGGCTGAGATGGCACCATTGCACTCCAGCCTGGTGGACAGAGTGAGACTCTGTCTTTAAAAAAAAAAAAAAAAAAATTAAAACACATGGAAGTATAAAGGATAATATGAAATACAAGAATCCAGAACCCAGGTTAAACGAAGTTTAATAATTTGGAACATTTGTTTCTGAACCTATTTTTTATTATTTTATTATAGGTTACATACAGTGAACTAGACAAATTAAGTGTATACCTTGATGAGTATACATGTGACAACACCCAACCCAAGGTACAGAATATTTATAATACCTAAGAAGAATCCTTTGTATGTGCCCCTTGAAGGTGAAATTTTCCAAAGTTTTAACAAAAGGTAAAGAACAAGCAAAACCACTGTAACCTCTATCATCATGAATTAGTTTTACATAAGCCATATATTTTGGTTTATATGAAATGTATTCTTCTGTATGTATTACTAAAATTTATTTATCAATTCTCTCATTGTTGGACATTATTTTAATTGTTTCCCAATCACAAACAAGACCACAGTTAACATTTTTATAGACATATATACATAGAAGTAGAATTGCTAAACTTTAAGAAATATGCATTTTGAACTTTGCTAGGTATTGTAAAACCTCTCTCCAATGTATTTGTACCAATTTATATTCTCAGTAACAATCTATGAGAGCTTCTCCACATGCTTCACAACATTTGTGATGGTCAGACTTTTTAAAATTTTTGTCAGTCTGATCAGAATTAAATAATATCTCATTAACTTTTTTTTTTTTTTTAGTTGTAAGCCATTGGGATTTTCTCTTCTGTGTTGCCTAATTTGCATCTTTTGTCCATCTTTCTGTTGGGTTATTTGTTGTGCTGTTGTTATTTTGGAAGAGTTTTGTTTGGCTTGATTTGGTTTTTGGTATTAGTTGTTGCTGTTGTTGTAATATTCTGGATTTTCATATTTTGGGCCATAGAGATTACAAAGATTTTTTCCCAATTTATAGGTGCCCTTTTAACTGTGGCTTTAGTAGTATTTGTTTTTATAAAGCTTTTAATATTAGCTAGGCGTATTGATATTTTCCTTCATAATTTGTGCTTTTATGTCATTTAAGAAATCCTTTCACATGCCAAGGTCATTTACCTTTCTGTATTTTCTTCTAACAGTTTTAAAGGTTTCCCATTTACATTTAGATCTCTAATCCTTCTGGAATTATTTCTGGTTCTGGTACCATACATGCACCCTATTTTATTCTTTTTCCATATGGATAACCCAATTATCCCAGCATTATTTAAAAAATTAGTCATTCTTTATTAACTAATTTGTAATGCCATCTTTTGCCTATATCAAATCTGTTTATATGATCTTTATTTGATCCGATGGACTGTTTTTCTATCCTTGTACTAACACCATAACCCTTAATTACCATAGCTTTATAATATTCTTTTTACTTGGTAAGATAAGTCTCTCTACCTTGTTCCTTTTTAAGATTCTTTTAGCTCCCTTGGTCTTTTGCTATCCAATATGAGTTTTAGGGCTAGTTGGTCAAGTTTGGCAAAAGTCTTGCTGAATTTTATTTGTAATTACATTAACATTAGAAAATAATCTGGGGAGAATTGACATTTTTATAATGTGTCTTGCTGCCCAGTGACATACTATATCCCTCTATTTGTGATCATCTTCATATCCTATAATCATATTTTAAAATGTCCATCATAAATTTCTTGAACCTATTTTGTAAAATTTTTCCTCATATAACTTAGATTCTTACACTATTATATTCATATCTGTTTTCCATTTCATTGTTTATAGGTTATTATTGTTATATATTCAGCAACTTTGCTGAGCTCTCTTACTACTTTGAATAACTAAACTGGTAAATTATCTTAAGTTTTCTACAGCAACATGTATGTCAGCAGTAAATAATGACAGTCATTCTCTTAAATTCTAATTCTTAAATGTTCAATTTTTTCCTGTCATATTGCATTACTAAACCTCAGTATAGTCTGAATAGGATAGTCATGTTAAGAATATCTATTCTGTTTCTTATTTTAATGGAAATGTTTTAGAAACATAACATTTGCTTGGGATTTTGAGAAATCGAAATTATTGTATTAAGGAAGTTCTTAATATGTTCCTAAACTATTTATAGTTTGCTAAGTGTTTTTAATCAGAAATACTAGTTAAATTTTATCTAATGCATTTTCTGCATCAATAATATGATAAAATTTTCCACTACTATGTTAATATTTTATAAGATATTAATACATTTCCTGATATTAAACAGTTCTTATATTCTTGGAAAAAATATTCTTGCTGTTGGTGTATTTTTTAATCTACTATTGAGTTTAATTTACTGACATGTAGTATGTTTACATGGGGAGATCAATCTTTAAATTTTATTTTTTTAACTGTTACTATAGAGTTTTGCTGTGACAATACTAGCCTCACAAAATAAGCTGAGTAACATTTCATTTTTTTCTATATCTTAAACAGTTTTCATATTATTGGGATTATTTATTCTGAGTATTTGTCATCTGAACTTGGTAATTTTCATCAGTAGGTTGTAGGTAGGCAGACTTGAATATCAGAATAAACCAATAACCACAGAGGAAATTTCTGATTCTTCTCTAGTCAATTTTGGGAAGTTATTTTTTTAAATACAGTTCACAGTTTATACTTCAATTTATTTGTATAAAGTTATTTATATATTCTTATGATTTTTAATTTTTTGTCCTTATGTTCCCCTCTTATTCCTAATATCATTGATTTGACCCTTCTGCTTTCTTTTATTAGACACTAGACATTTTTCTGTTTCATTTACTTCTTTACAAAAACTGGCTTTTGATTCTGCTTATCTACTTTATTATTTATTTGTAGTCTAAGTCATTACTTTCTGCTTTTATCAGCATTAGCGTTATTTCCTTCCTTTTTTTTATATTTTTAGGCCATTTTTCTTTTTCTAGATTCTTGAATTGAATTATTACCCTTTTACTTTCAACTTATCTTTAAAAATGAATTTCAGACTCTAAATTTTTCTCCTGGTTTCTCATTAGCTGCATACCATGTTTTGATATGTAGTTTTGTTCAATTTTAAATATTTCATAATATCTGTTTTATTTTTAACCCTTGAGGTATTTAGAAGGGTATGCTCTTACTTTGTAAACATATTTGCTCTATTTTTATTATTTATTTCTGAATTTAAATGCATTAAAATAAAATAATGTGTTTTATATGGTTTTAATTGAAAAACTTTTTTTAGTTTATTTTGTGATTTTATCTGGTACATGGATTTTACTTCTGGCTTGAAATCTGTAGGTGGTTTATCTGTTTCTTTAGCACTAATTCTAAAATTCTTTTGTGTATACTGAACTATGTATTTTTCTAAGAAAATATAAAATCGACCTTTTAGTATTTCTGACCTTCTTCTTAGTATAAAAAAGGTGGTTAGCATAGCATCTTTTAATTACCTATTAAGTATCAATCTTGTTATTATAATTGTGTATGAAGTTTTAGTTTTACCTATTTGTTTTTAACCATATTCAAAAGTGGTGATCACTGTTGTCTATAATCAATGCTTAATTATATTTACTAATACTTTTAGATATTACTATGCCTACCATTCTTAGATCCTGTGGCTTCCTTTCTGGGTGCACTTTTCTTATTACATTTTTTTAGTAATTATTTAATGAGGACCTTGGGTAATACATGTATTTCATATAACTAAAAATGTACTTATTTTGTTTTTTATCTTAAATAGCAATTTATCTGGGTATTTTTTGTTGAGTATTTTAAAGACATTACTCAATTATATCTTAGACTATTCTTCTGTCAACTATTCTTAATTAAGAGAAATCTATCAATCTGTTTTTATTTCTTTATAAATAATCTGCTTTTTCTCCTGGTAGCTTTTAAAAGTTATTCTATATCCTAAATATCTTGTAGTTTCTCTGAAATATGTCTGGACGTGGATTTATTTTGAATTATTAGTCATGAACTCAGGATATACTTATTAATCTCAGGACTCCAATTTTGGAAAATTCTCAGCTATTATCCTTTTCTTTATTGTTCCTTTGTCATTACTTCCATTTTCTTTTTCTGGAATTCTTATAAGATAAACATTGGTATTTTCTAATCAGCTTACTGATTAGTATCTCAACTGCTATTTCATTTTCAAAAAATTAATTCTTCTTGCTACAGTTTTTTTCTGAGTGAATTCCTTAACATTACCTTCCAATTCACTCAATTCTTTCCTTGAAATTCCTTTATTTCATTTATTGTACTTTTATATTAATGAACATTTTTAATTTTTTAAGATTTCTGATTAAGTTTTACTCTTATTCACCTATTCTTATTTTATTTCTATCTTTAATCATTTCTTGTTCTTTTTTAGGTATGAGTACTTTATCACTAAGCATCTCAAGGATATTCATGCTGAGGTCATTGTCAGATAATTTCATAAAATCAAATTTATCTGGAGTGAATGTTACAATTATTGATTGATTTTCTTACCATTACTTGGTTATGCTTTAGAATTTTGTTTTACAGGTTTTGTTTTGTTTGTTTTGTTTTGTTCACATGTCCCTAACTAGGGGTTTTACAGTTGCCTTTATCTGGATCTTCTCAGTCCCAATCCAGATCTTACAATGGTAGCTTTCAGCTTCATTCTTATATGAATATTTTATCATAATGCTGTATCTTTATTCTTCCAGCTCTCAGGTCCTGCAGCCCTATATAAGCTGTTTCCCCAGGCAATAGTTGGCCAAATTTTTGCAGCCTCGTGATAAAGTAGTAAGCCAGGTTCAGGTCCACCATTTCAAGTGGAGCCTTTTTGACCTCATTACTCTAAAGAGCTAGAATTCTAGGTATCTCGATGTGATTCTAGATCCAGATTTCAGCAGGCCTATGGCTTCAGCACCATGGGCTGCTTTTAATAGCTTTCTGTAACTAATCATCTTCTTTTTAAGTCTGACTGTGTTTCTGTGATTTTCACATTTTATATTTCATGGAATTTTTAAGGTAACAATACATCTTGGACAATACTCCTTTGATTCTTATCTCTCTTTATTATGTTTTTTATATTATTTTTATTGTGCTTTGCTTTATTGCACTTCTCAGATATTGAGTTTTTCACAAACTGAAGACTTGTGGCAACTCTGCATTGAGAAAATCTATCAGCACCATTTTTCTATTTTTTTCTTTTTTTTTAAATTTATATGGGTACATAGTTAGATACATCATTTAAAACACATAATATTACAAATTACAGTTATTGAATGTTTAGTTGTGCTGGTCACTAAGCATTACATATTATTTTTTCCCAATCCTTTCTACGTTCAGTTATTCTTATTTCCATTTTTTAGAGCAGAAAGTTGAGGTAAATAGACTAAATAAATACACCAGTAGGAAAGAGATTATAACAAGTAAATGGCAGAAATAATATTTGAATCCTGTTTTTGCTACCAAAACTAGTGTCCTTAAACTGCTATCCTATGGTTAAATTATGTTTTGTTATCTTTTAAAATTATTATGGTTATTATTTTTAATGTTAATTAAATTAACTAATATTCATTTTGTAAAAAATATATCTAGTCCTATCTCAGAAATCTTTTTTAGATTTTCTATGTTTTTATGCTTGCTTGGTCTATTCTCACTCACTTTCTCACTCTCACTCTCTCTCTGTCTTTTTTGATGTATGATTACCTTTTTAGCTTTTATCAATCTAACAATTTGAAGTTTTAAAGTACAGTTTATTCTTTCGGTAATATTCACTGTTATTTTTCTGAAAAACATTCAAGCCTGTTTAATTATTGTCTTTAATGAAGTAGTATCCTACATGAAATGAGAAATTTAGGATGCTGTTTCATCTGTCTCCTCTTATCACTCAATTTATTATTTTTGTTATAACACCTTATATCAGGTATAATTTTTTTTTTTTTTTTGAGACGGAGTCTTGCTCTGTCACCCAGGCTGGAGTGCAGCAGCGCCATCTCGACTCACTGCAAGCTCTGCCTCCCGGGTTCACGCCGTTCTCCTGCTCAGCCTCCCGAGTAGCTGGGACTACAGGCGCCCGCCACCACGCCTGGCTAATTTCTTTTTGTATTTTTAGTAGAGACGGGGTTTCACCGTGTTAGCCAGGATGGTCTCGATCTCCTGACCTCATGATCTGCCCGCCTTGGCCTCCCAAAGTGCTGGGATTACAGGCGTGAGCCACCGCGCCCGGCTAAATTATTATTAATTTTTATTTTACAGTAGTCCAGAGTAGTCGAGTATTCTGTAACAAAATAACAGGGTTACTTATTTTGGATAGTAGAGGGTTTCTAGCACAAAGTAGGTGCTTAATAAATATTGGTTGAGTGTTAAGTGAATGGTGGACCTGTTTGGTTACACACATGCACACACGGAGAAAGAAAACATAGCTGAGCTCTCATTGCTGCTGATGAACTACCATTTTGTTTAAACCTTGTATTTTATAAACAGTTGAATCACCTTATGATTTAATAAATACCTTTTCTGTCAATTATTTTGTTAGGCAAACAGATGCTTTGTTAATCAGCCCTTTGAAATCAGTGAGCTTCTATCAAAGTTAGGTCCATTCATGGCTATTTCCACATTTACCTCTTATGCCCTACCCCTCTTCCACAAATAATAAATAAATTTGGTAACTCTCGTTTCTAAACCAGTGACTACCGTTAAGTTTTCATTTGGCAAATACAGTGGGATTCTTGAATATATATAGCAATCATCATATCATATTAAATGGATGACAGCCCACATTCTTCCACAATAGTTCGTGTTGTTTACTATTTAAATTGAGGCATTTTGAAGTAGTTCCTATTTTTTTTTTTTTATTTTTTAAGGGTAGTTCTTCAAACCCCTAACTATAGTCAAAAGAAATCTTTTATATGAATTTGCTGGGAAAATTGGATTTTTTATTGATATTATTAAGAAACTTAGTGAAAATCTGCAATACGCTAGGATAAAAAATACTGTGCTTTTATTGTGGCAAAGCAGATTAAATAAAACAATATAGATTAGCAAGGGAAAAAGCAAAGTATAAATAAACTAGGTCATTTGCAGATGTGCAAATTTTATGGAAATTCTAATGATACATTTGATTGATTTATAAGAAGTACATATTATTCATGTTAAAAGAACACTCAAGCCTTCTATGTGGCATGATTTTAACAATCTTTTATACATAACAACAGATTGAAATTAAACTGCCTTCCTAGCTGTTTCTATTTTTTAAATTGTAAAAATGACTTTTATTATTCTCTATCTAAAAGTCACTAAAAGAGAATAATGCAACTTAGTTTCTAGTCCTAGTTCTGTCATTTAATTGGCTCCATGACCATGGGTAGTTCATTAAACTCTGTAGGCCACTTTTTTTTATTTATAAATGTAGACAGTTGGTTTTGATGTACTTTAAAGCCTTTTCCAGTTCTTGTGTTCTAGTACTCCACATTGTGTCTCTCTGTCTTTATATAGAAATACCCACTTATAAAAACATAAGTGCATATAGGGTCCATATAGCAATAACCTAAATTATTCAACAGAACTCATAAGGGAATATCCAAGAATGGGATGAATTTTCCCCTGAATGAGGCAGTTGATGTAGCTGATAGATAAATAACCAGGAGCTCTCATAGGTTCTTGATCAGGACTGACATGATGAAAGCATATTTTCAAAATAACTGTTGGGCATCAGTGTGCAGAATAAATCAGAATGGAAGAAACCTGGAATACAGACCAGGCAGACATGATGCCATCATTCAGAGCAAGGTAAGGAGAGCTCAGACTATGGTGTTACAATCAGAAATGAAGTTGAAGCAACAGATATGAAGATATTGAGATATATGTTCAGTCAAATAGAATGGCTAAAAAGAATATAAAGAGAAAAATTATGAAAGGAAATACAAATATCTAATAAACATGAAAAAGTATAATTCACTAGGATTCAAAGTCATGATTTATGAAAAATAGTAATTCTCAGTGCTGGTA
This sequence comes from Gorilla gorilla gorilla, assembly GCF_029281585.2. NCBI lineage: Eukaryota > Metazoa > Chordata > Mammalia > Primates > Hominidae > Gorilla > Gorilla gorilla. The sequence continues at coordinate 125,441,004 of NC_086017.1, read as the reverse complement.
ATGGTACAGTAAAATAGACACACATAGTGATAGTGGATATCTATATATTGACACAAAATTCTGCAGAGTAATATAGCATTATGTTATCCAGAACCTTGCTTTAAAAATATGTCCTCTGACCGATTAATTTTACTTCTAGGCATCTGTCTAGAGGAAATAGAATCTCAGACAAAGATTTAGGTACAGAGATGTTTATCACAATGTCATTTATAAAAGAGAAAAAAGATTTTAAAATCTTAAATTACAAAATTCGAGAAATTATTAAATTATTGAATATCCATATGTATCACCGCATATCATATATGCAAATTAGATAGTTCTTAAAGTTATTTTAAACAATATTTTATTAGGAAAAGTTTATAAAATAACACAACTAAAAATTCCTGGTCCAAAAGATACAAATAAATATATATACCTAAAACAATCCCAAATATAAAAATGAAAGTATTCGATAATGATGTAAGAGAATATATTCAAATGTAAAGAGGAGTTATCTCTGTATGGTGGAATTACTTGATATTTCTATTGCCTTTATATTGAACTTTCTCAATGCTTTAAAAATACTCTGATAATTTGAAAAATAAAAGTTTTAAGCAAGCAGTAAATAATCTAAACACTGAATCTCCAATTTGGTAATAATTCAACTTAGAAAAGAATACAAGTATGATTCCAATTTATTCAGTTACTAAAATATGGGATACATAGATTTTCAGTTTCCCCAAACTGAATCATATCATATTTCATAATTTCTTTTTCTTTTTTGGATCTTTGTACCTTTGCCTTAAGTGATTAGCCTGAACTTCGATGTTCCAGAACCTCATTTTTTCTTTTCTTTTCTTTTCTTTTGTTTTTTCTTTTTTCTTTTCTCTTTTTTCTTTTTTCTTTTTTTCCTCTTTCTTTTCCCCTTCTCTCTTTCTCTCTCTCTCTTTGTTTCTTTCTTTTCTTTCTTTCGTCTTTCTTTCTGTCTTTCTTTCTTTTTTTTTTTTTTTTTTCTTTTTTGTTGGAGTCTCACTCTGTAGCCCAAGCTGGAATGCAGTATCAGATCTTGGCTCACTGCAACCTACACCTCCCAGGCTCAAGCAATTCTTGTGCCACAGCCTCCCGAGTAGCTGGGACTACAGGGGTGTGCCACCAAGCCCAGCTACTTTTTTGTATTTTAGTAGAGACAGGGTTTCACCATGTTGCCTAGGGTGGTCTCGAACTCCTGAGCTCAGGGGATCCACCTGCCTCAACCTCCCAAAGTGCTGGAATTACAGGCGTGAGCCACTATGCCTGGCCCTCATTTTCTTTAGAATGTCATTTTCTTCAGTCATTTCTAAGATTAACATACTCAAACCACATTTACATGTATATGGGATCATCCTCTCTTATCGCAAAGGAAAGAATCTAGATTGTTCTTTGTTTTCAATCATTTTTAATTTCTAAATTTCTCTTATGAAAATATGCAAATCTAATAATAGCATTCTGAGTAATTGAAACAAATGAAAATAAAGGACACAGTCAGTATGTCACGGAAGAACCACTTTTATTGGGTGGAATAAAGTACTACTGATAAAATTTATTAGGCACTCATTTCAAGAGTAGAATCTCGGTTGCTCTCTGTAAGAATGAATAAACATAACAACTTACTTGGCTCTGTACCCAGAAATTTACCCAAAAAAGAAAACCAGTTTGATGCCAGAGAGAATGAACCAGATAAAGTTTTATTGGCTCGAAATATACAAGTAACTTAGTCTGCCCCTTTAGTAACAAAACTGTACAAGTAAAAATATAATCTTCAAAATCTAAGTTCCTCACATTAGCCAATGGCATAGTGCTGGAGTAACTAAAACTTTACAGACCTCACCCTCTTTTCCTTCTGCCAGGAGAATGAACTACTCTCTCTCCCTCAGGCCTCCACTGACTGTATAAGTTAACCCAGAACCATTTGTACACAAGCTTACCTCTTTTTCAGAACTGTAAGTCTAGTGAAGGCAGAGACTATGTCCTGTTTATCTTTGTATACCTCAGGTTCTGGCAAAGTGCATAATTGTTGAACGAACTAATGAAGGATTCTTAGCCTAGTTTTTCAGAGTTTAAGTCTCTATGAAATAATCTAAGGAAAAGTTCCTTGGATAGAAATGCTTACACTTTGTGTGTTATTCCATAATCTATCTTACTAGCATCTAGGCAAGTTTCTTTGGAATAATGATATCACCAAGTTATGAACACCTTTAGAAGTAAACATCTTTCAAGATATTTTTCTGCAGGGCTGAGTTAAAGTACAGTAGTATAGTTCTTCAGAGCTCTTTCAGTTATTATTGTGGCACCCAGAACAAGTTACTAAGTCTCTCTGAATTTCAGTTTTCTCATCTGAAAGATGAGAATAGTAATCATCTTTGTCTCGTAGTTTGCTGTGGGGATTGGATGAGATACTGCATGTCAAATAGCATCATGCCTAGCTAAGCCCTTGGGCCATTATTATTAGCATTAATGCCTCCCAGGACAAGTAGTTGGACTTGCACATATGTCTTGATGACTGGGACAGAGTATACAGGTGTAGCAGCAGGGCTTTCGCTGGATATAGAATTAGAGAGCTTAAGTGCATATGCCAGTGCTTTCAGGCTTAAGTAGCATAAGAATTACTTGGGGAGCCTGTTTAAAATGGAGATCTGAGTTCCACCTCAAGAGATACTAATTCTGTTGGTTTGCTCTGGAATGAGACCCTGAAATGTGTCTTTTTAACATGCTCAGCAGGTGGTTCTGATGCAGCTGGTCCTAGACCAGGTACTAAGTAACCCTGCCATCATGACTCCGTCTCAGCCTTGATCACAAACCACTCTAACCCCATGGCATCATTCCTTAAGATTGGCCCTGCTTAATGCTGTGTGGCTTGACTACCAAAAGCCTTGCTGCTTCCACTCTGTGGCTTTGCTAACAGAAGCTTTCCTTCCTCCACGTCCTCACCCCACCCCGCTGAAGTCAGAAAAAAATAGGGAAGGCAGAGTCAATTGGGAAAACCTGAGTAGTTACAGTAAATTATGTTATTTTGAGTTATTTGACCTAATGATCTGCATTAGTCCAAAAGTGGGCTGACTTGAGAGGTAAGCTTGAATTTTAGAACAATAGTTTTCCCCCAATAACTATGGAATGGCTGGCTATATCTCTTGTTTTTTATAGAATTGCTATCTATAGAACTTAGATGAATAAGCACAATTGAAGTGCAAAGTGTTAAACGCATGCTTCGATTTAGTCAATGCATTTGCACATTGAAGTAATTAGGATTATTTAAAAGCATTCTGCTTCTAATACTTTGTTCTCCATTTCCTACAAATCAAATTAGTGAGGGGTAGATTTGATTTTGACATCATTTTGAAAATATTTTCTTTCTTTTTTTAATTTCCTTAGTATTACATTTTTACAAAGTTCAACACACAACCAACTGTGAGTAAATTCATAAAAACAAAACAAAAAGTCCAAAGTGCAAGAAAATGAAAAACAGCACAGAGTAATATGCAGTAGAACAACATAAATCATACCTTACAAATATAGTTGTAATAACACATCTTATCCATGTCTGATCAATTAATAAGAAATACTTATTCAGATAGCAAATAGCTTATTCTTTCACTTTGATTGAGAGCCAAAATTTAACTATCTCAGTCCAAATCAATATGAAAAGGCAACCAGATCTGCATTGAAAAAATCTTAACCATCTCCTATTTTCATTGTACTATATGTAATGCAATGAATGAATGTGAAGAAAGAGTAAAAAGGGTGCTTTCCTTATTTGCTAACAAAGCATTCAAGCAAGATTATTCATTTTTAAAATAAAGTTAGATTCAGCAGAACCAAGAAATGGTTATGGAGCCATATTGCGTAGACAAATACAGACCTGAGTTTAAATTCTAACTCTGCACACTGTCTGAATTATCCTTGACAAGTTACTTCAGCTCTCTGACCCACAGTTTTCATGTCTGTTAGAGTAATAATATCTATATAGCAGAGTTGCTTTAATAATATATTAAATTTAATATTTACAATGTATTATAATATATCATATTGTATTATACAATATATTAATATATTGTATTTCATACTGTATTTATAAAAATAATGTATTTGAAGTGCATGGAATTTAATATTTACTCAATAAGTGGCAGTTATTATTTTTAAGTCAGGAAATAAAATTTGGAGGGATATGAACCCAAAATCCTTAGAGGAAAAACAAAAACTTTAAAAAAAAAATTCTGTGATCTCACTTTCCCAGAGGTTATTTACACAAGTCACAGATTTTATCCTAGGACTTTATCAGGATTCTATAGAAGGGAATGTTTTACCTTTATAATCTTCTTTCCCCCAAATTGTTATCCTTATTGCAAATTACTGACCTCAAAATACATGTTGAGAAATACCCTTTATACTATTGAAGTGCATAATTGAATGCATATATTTTGCCAACACAAATTATTATCATATTATTTTGTTTAAAATAAACAGTATTTCAGACTGGCTCAGATAAGTCTAATTCCTCTTATTTTTTCTATACTACTTTTATAGTTCTAGAAGTATGTGTTTATGCATAAAAGTGAAGTTGGGGAGAGAGAGAGAATGGACAAGAATAATAAAATCATCTGTGCAACAGAGATGGTGCCCTGTTCAATCCTGTCCTTAGTGATTGATTCTATGTTTCATGTATAGAAAGTGCTCATTAAATGTTTGCTGAATTAAGTAAATGAGGGAAAACAAAATGCTAAGAAATATCTGTATAGCATAAAGGAGCCAACTCAAAAGTAGTGTATACAGGTTGTAGGCAGACAGGTAAAACTCACCTATGGACATCAACTCCTTAGTTAGGTTGGCTCAGTGTGGAATGACTGCCATCTTTATTCAGAACTATTAGTTCTTAACTGGAGGTGGTAGCTAATCCAGGAGACCTGACTGACCTGCGGTCAGAGAGTCATAGAATGTAAGAGCCAGAAAGGATCATGGAGAGTTTCTGATCCGAGGGCCTGCCTCATTTCTCAGGTTAAGAAACTGAATGTCTGCCAAACACTTCGTGGCAAAGTTTGTTGGTCCTAAAACTTGAGTTTCCTGATTCTGTTCAAATTCATTTTGTATTGTGTCATGCTGCCTTTGTGTCCCCAAACTTCCTGTCCACCTGGGAATTCCCGTCTATCCACTGGCTCCTATGCCTAAAAAATGTGCAATGGAGCATCCATCAATGCTTCTGATTAGAATCATCTCACCTATTATGGCATTTTTCATAGAGCCTAAAAGACCGCAATAAAGAGGTTCTTCATTTGACTCTTAAAATCAATGTTTTCATCAAGAAATAAACTTTATTAAATTATTATTAACCATTAACAACTCATCCAGATCAGTTTCTTTTCAAGTGATGTAGCTGGAACTAAAGGGGATGGAGAACAAATACCTGTTATAACTTGATTGGGGGAAAATGTAAACGAAGAGCTCTGTCTTCAGGGTGTTACTCAGGGGAAGGCAAGGCCAGGTGGGCTATGGCAGGGGAGTCCAGAGTACCCAGGAACTCACCCGAGGATTTGAATCTTAGAGAAATGAAGAGAGATAAGAATATGTGAAGATATAGCAAAAACCGGAGGTTAAAAAGGGAAGATACAAGTAGATTTCATGATTTGGTCTTTTGGTTCATTACTTACTACTATCATTGTAACTTCTTCACTCAGTGGAGAAGGCTTGCATTCAGGTCATTCATGTCCTGTTAACAGCTTATATTTCTACTCTCTGAGTAATAACTCAAATTCCTTGAATCAACTATTGATAACATCCATGAGAGAAGAAATAAAGCATTTGGTAGGTAAATATCTTCCCTATCCACTTAAAGAATGAAGTGTTGATAGGCTGTTGATGGTGAGTTAAACTGGCATACCAGGAATTTTTATAAATGGTTTTCCCATGCTCCGTTGAATATGTGGCTGAGACTCTAGTTGTATACCAGCTGTGCATGCAAAATCTCATAATTACTCTTACTGTATTAAGCATTTTATAGCAATTTTAGCTCCAAAATGCTATGCGATAGTTTTTATGCAAGTGTACCAGACATGTAAGCTGTTCCAATGAAAACATTTTCTTTCTTTTAGACACATGGTTTTAGGTTTCCAAACTTAGCTCTTTGCATTGATGGAAGAATCTTTAGGACACACATCAGGTTTTTCGTGGGGGGAGAGGGACAGTGGATTTTCTTGCACATACTTCAAGCAGCCTTATCAGTAGAGGGGAATTTTACTAATTAGTTGTATAATACTCATACTAGCAAGTACTGCTGCTGAGCACTAGTTCCTCCTCAGCCTGTTCTATTGAGAAAGGCAGCGAAGAGAAAGCTAGGGTTATCTCTCCGTCTCTCTGGGGTGTAATGACAAACAGGCAGAAGGACTTGGACTTAACCTCTCTGCAGAAGGCTGACACCTTTAACACTGCTGCACATGCTGCTGCACCCTGCAGTAGCAAGTCTTGGGCCTGAGCCCAAAGCTGGTGTGGAGTTTGAACCCTTGGCATTCTGGCCCAGAGCCAAGTGCTATCAATGGAACCCCACTGACACCTTTAGTTATTCTTCCTAGATTAGGATAGTAATTTACTTGTCTCTTTGATTTCAAGTGTCTGGTTTTGTTTCCAGATGCCTCCCAGCTCATCTGTATTCCAGGGGTTTCAAAAGATTTTAACCTCATTGGTTGTTTCCTTTGTCAGTTCCATTTGGTGAACACAGGAGGGATACGGAGAAACTAGAGAGAGGGAGGCAAGCGAGGGGGTTTTGTATGTGTGATGTAGCGGGTATATGGGGAGGGCTTGGTGAGACTGAAGGAATAAATGAAAGGCATATTCACTTTTAGAATATCAGCTATTATGCCAGGATAAGTCAGAATGGAGTATAAGAGATGATGTGTAGGACAATGTAGCAAAAAGTAGTATTACATAGATTCATGTGTAAAAGCCCTCCAACCAGCAGTAATCTCAACTTCCCCCAAAAGATTGCAATATATGAAGGAGATGGAAGGACCCCAGAAATTTTATCCCCATGCCAATAACATAACAGAATTTGGATTTTAACATGCTATAGTAGGAAACGGCATTTATGCATGGTGTCATTTCATATTTACAAGGGCCTGTCTAGCACTGTTTATTGATTTCACTGCAATTTTTTTCCCGAGGACCCTGTAGATAGATAATTGCTAGAAATGTCCATCATTAGCACAGCATTGAGTGCAACCATCACACTAAGAAAAAGATACACATAGGACCCTGCGAGCAAGCATCAAATAGAGAGAAAAGTCACACAATAATATGTGCAGCTATAACTCCAGGCAAACACACACATAACACCCTGTGTGGCCATTGCACTGAGAAAATACACACAGCCCCCTGTGCAGCCATCACACATCAGGAAAATACACACATGACACCCCTATGCAACCATCACACCAGGCAAAAGCACAGACATAAAATGCTAAGTCAATAGGAATGAACAGCTCATAAAAGCCTACTGGAATAGATCACATCACAGCCAGGTACATCTGTTCTCAGCACTAACCATTATCGTTAGCTTAAAATGCTTAAAATCACTGTGCATCCTCAGGTCTAGGGACAGATTATTCCAAGAAGATTCTGCTAAATAGATTTGGCAATGCAGTGAAGGGGACCTCTACTACATTAAAGTGATGCATTTTGCATCTCAAAGGCTGTCAACTGTATTTAGAGGAACTGTGTGATTGAAGAACAATGTGCTAGGATAGGATAGCAATTTTTCTGGCCCTTCTAAATCTGGAGGTGATTTTTACCCCGACATGAGTTAAGTGTACAATTGAATGGGCAGCTCTTAGATTGGGAGGTGACTAATAAAAGCAGAATTGGAAATAGCTTTCAACTTGTGCTGCAAAGGAAGCTGCTACATCCTGTTTTAAACTGGAACTCTCAGGTGGTATGTCACATCTAAAGGTCTTAGTGAGGTCAGACTTCAAGCCATCAACTTGAGATAAGTAAGTAGCAACTACAGTCCTTGCTTCATAGGGTTGACTGCCCAACTAGGGGGAATAAAGGAACCACCCACCTCTTCTTTAGCCAGTGCCTTCTCTTTATCCTCTTGCCTTGGTCTGTGATGTTATCCTCGCTGTGTGACACAGGGGTTACCGCACTGTGAGGGAAACTCGGCATGCCCTTCTGAAGAGTGGCCCAAAAGAACTGGTTAGAAAGAGTTTCAAGCTTCCGTGTTTCAATTACAGTGGCATTTTGTGTTTCTACTGAGTGAGAGAAGTTTCAAGTTAGCTTGTTAAGAATGATTTACACCATAATTCTAGGAAAAACAAATGTGAGTGACTGAAATTTGAAAGGAAAGAGTATAGGGGGGAAGTGCCAGACTAAACGAATCCTAAGTAAATAGGGTGTTTCTTTCGGGGGTCGGTAGGGGGATTGGTTTCTTTAAAAAAAAAAAAAAAACAAAAGAAAAAATGTATGTATTGTTGGTAATTACTTCTCTTACCTGGAAGGAGTGAAGCAGGAAAAAATAATAATAGTAACATAATTGCTCCATTTGCTCCCTGTAAAAGCAAATTTTCAGGAGAGGGCAGGTGTTTCCCTTACATTTGCATGACAACATCTTACTGGGAATGAGCAGTACTGGAAATGAGAACTAAGAATTTCACTTCTTTTTTTTTCTCTAAATGTGGCAGAAAAGGTTTTGTTGGGGTGAGATAAGCATTTTCCATGAAACAATGCAGTAGTGATATTAGGTAATTACGTGGTGACTGGGACACACCGCATGGTATACTGGAGAAATTGCATGATACCTACATGATAACTGTAGTAACTTTAGTTATCGCTACCATATTATCTCCTGATAACTATACAATTAGTTTGTGTCATCAAAGCACCCTAAACGTATGCCTGTTCCAGCTACTCTGGTAGAAAAAAGAAAATAAACTTTTTGCAAGGGGGGAAAAAAAGCTAATGAAGAAAGTTGCCAAGAACAGATATTTTGTAATCTGTGCTAAATCTCTGCTGGAAAACATGAACAGTAACGAAGCTGAGAAGACAGTAAAAGAAATTCGGGGCAAGGTGCCAGACGCCCAGACGGAAGGAGAATGTGGACCAAAAGATTGCGACAATCGGGTAATTATGGTTTATGAATTTCAGCTTTAATCTGTAGTTCAGTGAGTCCTGATTAAATATCTGTTAAACACAATTAAAGTTTGTTTTTGTATTTCACCGTCTTGATCAGAATAATTAGAGACTGCGTGTTTCATGTCAAAAGTAGCAAGAGGAATTTTAGTGAATGAACATCGTTTTTAAAAGCCATTTGTAGCACCAGCTGTTGGCATTATTTTATATTTTAGTGTTATCAGCATAAAGATGGTCCTCTGGATGCTGAATAGTTTCCAGCAGGACAAGGATGTTATGCTGTTATGATGGGCATGTGCTGATGAGGCTTAAATGTTTAAGGGTTAGTGTTCATTGGAAACAATGGACAAGGGAGATGTGATGTAGGTCAGGCAAGCAGATATTTTAGGTAAGAGAAGGAAGACATTTGAGTTAACTTTACCCATGCAAGGCGTGACATAAGGGAATTTCTCATGGTATAGTCATTGGTGTTAACACCTGCAATGCTGGTGTTATTTGCTTATTGAGATGTCGATGTAGTGCCTGAAGGAAGAGCACAAGAAAGATGTAATGAGAAGTGCTAGAATTCTGTCCTGGTTGGTTCTCAGCTAAACACGTGTGCCTTTTATTCCTAGAGTTAGGAGAAGGAAGTGCAGAAAGCACTTACTGTACTAATAATTCTTTGGCTAAGGATAGCAGTATGAATGCTCAAAAAGGACAAATTTAAATATAAATGGGATTGACTAAAACTGGGTAAAGGAGTAAAATCTGGTTCTACAAACCAAAGCTAAGACCATGATTTCCACAAACTTGTGCCAGAAGAGAGGAGAGTTGTACATCACAATCTCCTTAAAAATTATGAGGGTATATGTAAAAATGTCTGTGCAGCTTACCATGCTATGAGGTTTAAAGAAATAAGATACCATCTTGGTTGCTATTTGAAATTTGGGTATCTAGAATATTTCGGTCTCTGTGACAGACAGATTAATGCCCCCCTCCCCACCCCACCGAAGATGTTCACATCCTAATCCTCAGAACCTGTGAGTATGTTGCCTTAGATGGCAAAGAGACTTTACAGATGTGACTAAATTAAGGATTTTTGAGATGGGAAGATTATACCAGATTATCTGGATAGGCCTAATATGATTATAAGGGCCGTTTAAAGGAAAGAGGCAAGCAGGAGGATCACAGAGGAGATGTGGTGATGGAAGCAGAGGTCAGAGAGAGAGAGATTGAAAGATGCTGCGTTGCTGGTTTTGAAGAGGGAGGAATAGATCATGAGCCAATGAATACAGGTGCCTCTAATAACTGGAAAACTCAAGGAAAGGGATTTTCTCTTAAAGACTCCAGAAAAAAACATAACTCTGCTGATACCATGATTTTAGGACTTTCTGACCTCCAGAACTGTAAGTTTGTGCTAATTTGTTACCGCAGCGATAGGAAACTAATACAGTTCCCATGAACCTGCTTCATGAACTTGATTTCTATTGAAAGTTATCTAGTTAAGAGTACATCCAGGTATAGGAAAAATAATAAGCCTTTATTAACTTAATCTTCTAAGGCCCATTTTCTAGGCTGTCTTTGTGGCATCATTTGGAGGTATACCTGCTATGATATGAATTTTAAAAGCCTATGTATTACAAATTAAAATCATGGGCAAGTTCAACCCTATGTCCCTAGCACTAGTTATCAGCCGTACATTCCAGACTAGAAAAGTTTTCAGGGAGGGAGGATTGTAGAGTGAGAATAATTTCTCTTACAACAATAGCGGTTAACTTAATAAGGTAAGTTGAGTACTTACCTTAGGTTTAATCACTTGACTGTGGCAACAACTGACCATTTTTAAGCTACAGAAATGGCAATTTCATAATGTTTAATATACCCAGTGTTATCTCATTTAAACATTCTAAGTACTTCATGAGGATTCTAAAACTAAGATTAAAATTTTTACCGAAGATTAATACATTTTAGAGTTATGCAAAGTTCAGGGTAATAATGTACTTTATTTTCATCATGTTCAGTTAAAAATGGGATTCAGTTCCAACTGGCCCAAGGCGTCTTTGCAGATTTGAGGATGCAAGTATGTGTCTCATCTGCTATTCAAAAAAGTTAACAGTATAAAAGTCATGGGAAAGTTTTGTCAAATAGGCAAAGACAGTGGTAGAAATTGGCTACCTAGCATCTTTGTATTGAAAATAGGATATAGAAGCATACCTCTTTCTATTGCACTTTACTTTATTGCACTTTCAGACATTAAATTTTTTGCAAATTGAAAGTTTGTGGCAACCCTGTATTGAGTCTGTTGGCACCATTTTTTCCAACAGCATGTGCTCACTTCATGTCTCTGTGTCACATTTTGGTGGTTCTTGGCAATATTTTAAACTTTTTAATCATTATTATATTTGTTTGAGTGATTTGTGATTAGTGATCTTTGATGTTTCTATTCTGATTGTTTTGAGGTGCCACAAACCACACCCATATAAGATGACAAATTTAATCAATAAATGTTTTATATGTTCTGACTGCCTTACCAACTAGCTGTTCCTTCATCTCTCTCCCTCTCCTGGGACTTCCCTGTTCCCTGAGACATAATTTTGAAATAAGGCCAGTTAATAACCCGGCAATGACCTCTAAGTGTTCAAGTGAAAGGAACAGTCACGTTATCTCTCACTTCAAATAAAAAGCTAAAAATGATTAAGCTTAGGGAGGAGGGCCCAGAAAGGCTGAAAGCTAAGCCCCTTGCACTAAACAGTAATGAAGTTGTAAATGCAAAGAAAATGTTCTTTAAGGAAATTAAAAGTGCTACTCTAGTGAAAACACTAATGAAAAGAAGGCAAAACAACCTTATTGTTGATATGGAGAAAGTTTTAGTGGTGCAGATAAAAGATCAAACAGGTGCGGTGGCTCACACCTGTAATCCCAGCACTTTTGGAGGCCAAGGCAGGTGGATCATGAGGCCAAGAGATCGAGACCATCCTGGCCAACATGGTGAAACCCCATCTCTACTAAAAATACAAAAATTAGCTGAGTGTGGTGGCACGTGTCTGTAGTTCCAGCTACTCAGGAGGCTGAGGCAGGAGAATCGCTTGAACCTGGGAGGCGGAGGTTGCAGTGAGCCGAGATGGCACCACTGCACTCCAGCCTAGTGACAGAGAAAGACACCGTCTCAAAAAAAAAAAAAAAATCAAACCAGCCACAACATTCCCTTAAGACAAAGCCTAATCCAGAGCAAGGCACTGACTCTTCAATTCTATGAAGACCAAGAGAGGTGAGGAAGCTTTAGAAGAAAAGTTTGAAGCCAGTGGAGATTGATTCATGAAGATGAATTAAAGAAGCCATCTCTATAATATAAAAGTGCAAAGTGAAGTATCAAGTGCTGATAGAGAAGCAAGTTATCTGGATGATCTAGCTAAGATAATTGATGAGGGTGGCTGACCTAAACAACAGATTCTCAATATAGATGAAATAGCCTTCTACTTGGAAGGAAATGCCATTTAGGGCTTTTATAGCTATTGAGGAGAAGTCAATGCCTGGTTTCAAAGCATCAAAGGATAGGCTTACTGTCTTGTTAGGAGCTGGTGCAGCAGGTAACTTTAACTGGAAGCCAATGTTTATTTACCATTTAGAAAATCCTAGGGCTCTTAGGAATTATGTTAAATCTACCCTGCCTGAGCTCTATAAATGGAATAATAAAGCCTGGACAAGAGCATATCTGTTTATAGCATGATTTACTGAATATTTTAAGCCCACTCTTGAGACCTACCACTCAGAAAAAAGAGATTTCTTTCAACATACTACTGCTCATTGACAATATCTGGTCACCGAAAAACTCTGTTGGAGATGTACAAAGAGGCTAATGTTGTTTTCATGCCTGCTAACACGACATCTATTAGCAGCCCATGGATCCAGGGGTAATTTTGATTTACAAGTCTTATATTTAAGAAATAAATTTCATAAGGTTATAGCTACCATAGATAGTGATTTCTATCATCGACATAGGGAAAGTAAATTGACAACCTTCTGGAAAGTATCCACCATTCTAGATGTCATAAAGAACATTTGTGATTCATGGGACAAGGTCAAAATATAAATATTAACAGGCATTTGGAAGAAGTTGATTCCAACCCTCATGGATGACTTTCAGGCACTTAAGACTTTAGTAGAAGAAGTAACTGTACGTAATTGATGAAAATAACAAGAGAACTAGAATTAGAAGTGAAGCCTGAAGACGTAACTGAATTGTTGTACTTTCATACTTTCATTATCAAACTTGAACAGGTAAAGAGTAGTTTCTTATGGATGAGCAAAGCAGTGAGTTTCTTGAGATGGAATCTACTCCTGGTAAAGATTCTGTGAACATTTTTGGAAATGACAACCAAAATATTTAGAATGTTTTATAAACTCATTTGATAATGCAATGGCAGAGTTTGAGAGGATTGGCTCCAATTTTGAAAGAAGTTCTACTGTGGGTAAAATGCTATCAAACAGCATCACATGCTACAGAGAAATCATTTGTGAAAAGAAGAGTCAATCATGTGGCAAACTTCGTTGTTGTCTTATTTTGGGAAATTACCACAGCCACCCCAAGCTTCAGAAACCACCACCCTGATCAGTCAGCAACCATCAACATCAAAGCAAGACCCTCCACCAGCAAAAAGATTACCACTCAGATGGTAATCTTGAAAGCTTAGAGGGTGGTGAGCACTTTTCAGCAATAAAGTATTTTTAATTAAGGTGTGTTACATCTCCCAAGTATCCCTGCACTACCACAGAGGGAGACAGGAAAGCGTAGTGGTGAAAGGCTTGGACATGGCATCAGACAGGTGGGATATGAATCTTGGTTTTACCCCTCATTACCAAGTTGAATAACCCCTCATCTGACTTTCCTGATCTCTAAGAATAGATAATAATAATACCTAATTCATGGACATAGTTGCTGGGAGGATTAAGTGAAATAATAAATGTAAAGCACTTAGAGCAGGACCTGGTACATAATAAGCAACAAATGTTAGCTGCTGTTGCTGTCATCATCATCATCTACTGAAAAGTAACAGACTCAAGAGAAACCTTACAGGGAAGATGTGCCTTATTTATTGTTAAGTCTTCAGTCTAGAAAAACTTGGTAAACTTAATATTCTTACTTACTGTAGCAATACACTATTTCCCATGGCAAAATTCACTCTTTACTCTGCTTTGATAGTATGTGGAAAAATATACACTGTTTCTTAATCGCTGTATTAGAAGATTATTGCATTCATTGTTTTTCATAAAACAAAAATTTAAGAACAGACCAAAACAACAGTGCATCAATGCTGATAAATATAAAATTTGACCTACATTTAGAACTATATATTTTTTTCATATTGTCTGTCTGGTGCCTAAGAATTAGTTTTTCTTATTATTATCTAATCTTCACAGCTACAATAACATCCCTGAAATTAAGCTAAGAATGCTACAAACACAAACTAAAAGCACAGTGGGCTTTCCACATGATTAGAATGATACCTCCCTTCTCATCTTCTTTGAACTAGACATCTTTTTCCCGTGAACTCCAAGAAGGGTTAGCCAGCCTGTGAGGCCCACCATTCCCCAGAGTTGGTGCTGGAAAGGAAAATATGTCTACTCAGCCAGTGATAGGATTTTCATAGGTGTTCCTTCTCTACAGAAAATGTTGAAGCCAGCAGCCTTCCAATCTACCTAGGGAGGTTAAGAATAATTTGTTTCAGAATGGTATTGCTTAAAGAGATTCCCAGCCTCTTTTAGTTTCTGGCTTCCATTGATAATATGATGAAAGCTGTGGACCCTCTTCCCAAAAGAGGGTGCAATACCTTTTCAAAGGATTCACAAACCCCCTCAAGCCTATTGGTGGACCTCAGATTAATTATCCCTGGTTCACAATTGTGTTCTAAGAAAATCACTGTAGGACTGACTGGGCTAACAAGATTTCAGACCAGAATTGTGCAATACGTATTTACCATATGATCTTGGACCAGTCATTAATGTAAATTGAGGTCCTGGCTTTTAATTAGTAAAACGAGTACTTTTAATCCTAATGTGCAGGGAAAGCACATATTTATTTTTAGAGCATTTTGAGGTACATTTAAATAACTACTGTAATAAAGAGCATTGATATTGGCCTTGTTTACTATTTATTTATTTACTGTTTGGTCATTAATTTATTCATTCACTCAGCAAGTATTTGTTGAGCACCTACTATTCCAGACACTGGAAATACAATAGTGATCAGAACTCATGAAGTCCTCCTTCCTTCTGGAACATTCTAGTTAAGGGAGATAGTTAATAAATATGTAAACTTACTAACACACAATGAAGAATGAAATGAAGAAAGTAAGAGTAAAATCTCATACGGATGGCATGTAAGGAGATGGCATTTGGTTGAGACCTGAATGATGTTAGAAACTAGCCATATGAAGATGTGAAGGAAAATCATTTCAGGCAAATTGGAATAGCAACTTCAAAGGCCTTGAGGCTCAAGTGAGCTAGGCATGTGAATTATGACAGGTCAGTGAATAAGGAAAAGTATATTGGTGATGTGTTCAGAGAAGGAATCAGGAACCAGACTATATAGGCTGTAGAGTGAGAAGTTTGAATTTTATTCTAGTTACAGTAAGCAGCCATTGGTGATTTTTGTAGTAGAATCTAATGTCACATTGAAAGAAATCACTACAGTTTCTGTGTAGAGAATGGGTTGTAGAGGAGCAAAAAGGAAGTAATCCCAGTTAATAGTTAAGAAATGTCCAAAGTTGAAGACAGAAATTAATCTCATGGCAGTGTAATACATTGCCTCGTGGAGAATTTGAAATGTCTTTTGTTGAACAGCCAAGAGAACAGAAACTGATTCATGAGATGAATCATGTAGCATGTCCTATGTCTTTGGCCATTTATAGGACTATTTAGGGGCCTAAAAGTGTTCTTTCTGAAAGGAAGGGGAAAAGGAATTGTGAGTACAGTCCAGTATTGTTTGCAAATGAGGTACTGTTATTAGCGGGGAGGGAGGATTGTTGAAGTAACTGATAAAGTCCTTAGCAACCAGGAATCTCAATAGGTAAGGGAATTATTGGGAATATGGGCCAATTTTATGAAGGTTCATCACAAGTGTACTTCCTCTGTTTCCTGAAAGCTGCCTAAGATCACAGGTGACCTAAAGTCTTCTTCTGTCCCTTTTTAATAGAAGTTTAAATGTTCTGATTCTTTACCACCATCCACCCCTCAAGGTAGTTCCCAGAAATTACTACACTGAATGGTGGAAATAGGTAATGTAATTTGAATGAACATCAGAAAAGGAAAAAATTCTGTTGTGTTTATAGGTGTTTCCCAATAGAATTAAAAGATTAAGTCTGAGGGAATGTATTAACATTAGGGCTGTAGTGAGTCACCAGTATTGCTTGAAGGAAGTTTAGTGCTATAATTCCTTGTCAACCAATTGAAATACTTTAGTAAATGGTAAATCATAATAAATACAACTAGGAATAATGCCATGTGTAAAAATAATAATTTATTTTAGCTTATATACCACTTATTTTCACTAATAAACTAAACAATTATCTTAATCATTTCTCAATCACATTCATATATAATGCAAATTTGGTGTAGTATGCAATTACAGGGGAAAATATATCTAGACAGTCATTCAGAAGGCAAGGAGTGGGAGCCTTTTTGAAAAGGGCACTTCTATAAGACTATGGGTTATAGCTCCAGGGTAAGTATGAAGAGACAAGAAACTGCATTAGAGTTCAGGGTAACTGACTTAAAGTGATGTTGAATTTCATAATCAGAGTTCCTAGAATGACCTTGCAAATTATATTTCCAGGGAAACATGAACATACTAATATAGTATCATGGAATAGCCTTATTCTGTGGACCAAAAACAATTAGGTACTATATATGAAAAACATACTGCAAATACTAAATGTACTGAGCTTATTCAAATAAAGGCTTAAGAACTGGTTATTGTTGATTGTATTTTTGTAAATGGGAGTTGAAAAATTCTATAATAGAATTTCTGACCCTTCTGTTATCCCAGGTTCTTGTGCTGTTTTAAACACTTCCCCTCCCTTTCATTCCCAAACTGTCTTTTCTCTGGGGAAAAGAATATAAATTATCCTATCTAAATTTCAAGGATGACTATTCCCACATGAGAGCATATCAAAGCTGAAAAGAGAATACAGAACTCATAACAACCAGTACCATTCACACCAGCTCATCTGCTACTTCCTAATAAAACTGGTTGTTAATCTTCCCTAATTTGTCTACATCTTTCAGGTAATAAAAGTGTCTAAACCATAATGCATTCTTCCAGAGAAGATAATCAGGTAATGTAATACCTCTCAGCTCAAAGACACAGTGTCCCTTTGTATGCAGTCTTGAATTGGATTGACATTTCTGGCTGACACTTCACATCAAAGGTTGTTTTGCTCAGTTCACAATCTGATCTTTTTTATTGTCTTCTAGAACATTCCTAATTCTCAAAAAGATTTCTGCATCCTCAGCAGTATACTGAGAGCTTCTGATTTCATCATCTCATTAATTTTATTAATTATTAAGATGTATCTAATTGTAAATTTCTCTTCTCAGGAAAGTGTCTTAAGTCCCATCTTTGGAGATACTAATAATCAGAATATTGTGAATACCAAAAGTGTAGTTAAGTTGGCATAACTCAACTGCGAGGGGAGCAGAGATCTCTCAAGTAGAAAAGATGCTCATAACCGTAATGATTTCATAGGGGCCATTCATTACTTAGTGTATTTTCTTAATATGGAATGAATCACTGTGAGTAAAATATTTCATTTTCTTCATTTATTTAGTTGAGCCATTCAATTCATACAGATTGGAAAACAATTTCCACAGGAAGATCAACTGGTATTTTGTGACTTCATATGGATGCTACATCCTGAAGGGTATCTTCAGGGTGTCTGAGCACTGAGGAACAGATACGTTTTAGATGAAACTTTCATAGTGATAGAGCATTTACTGAGATGTAAACAGTCTTAGAGTGCAAGTGATCCTATTATCTAAGGTGACTTGATAGAAAATGTAGATAACATTGGGAAGGTACGAGGACTTCAAGGAAATCATCAATGAGGAAATGGACCCATTGGGAGGGACCTAAAAATCATGAGTTCATACCAGATAACTGTTCACCTTTGTTCTGCTTTGTAGAAACAATATATGAACAGATCCAGATCCAGATTTTCTTCTGGATGAAGGGAAGCTTACAAGAAGGAAACACATAGTTAACTTTTCACTGGCATGCTTACCCTGTTTAGTTTTTAATTGCTAATAGTGGATAGTGAGATGTTGTTATCCTCCATTGATAGAGAGGATTTTTTAAAAAGGCAAAAAAGTGGAAGGCAATGACACCTATGTTATCTCCCAATGTATTTTTGAATGACTGTGATCCAACTTCCAGTTTCAAGCTGCTTAAGTCCATTTCAAAGGCAGGTCCAAATCTAGTACTCACATGTTTGGGACAATTGAAGTCAGCAGGGTCTGTGGCTTCCTAACCTAGACTTTATTGTATAAAGGGTAAACAGCCACTTGTAATTTAGTGAGTAAGTGCAGGTATTTCATGATGCACATACCAGCCCAACTGAAAACTGGTCAATTTCTGTGTTTCACAGTGGCATTCATAAGGCCCCTATGGAGCATTATCCCATGCCTGAGGGTCATTACTCTTCCACAGGGGCACTGACAGTTGTGATAAATGGTGATACCTTGGAAGAGGAGTGTTTGGATGTTTAAACAGATTACATTTTCCATTAGATCACATCTTAGAATGTCTACTCATGTGGACAGTGAGGATGGAATCAGGACAAATGACATGTGAACTAGTGAGATTCAGGTGTACCAATCATCGTTTCTATGGGGGAAATATTGTGCATCCTGTCACAATATTATATGTGCTTCAAAGCAATGAATGATAACCATATATAGCTGCTGAGATGCTGGGATGTCGACAGGCGTGAGATTCTGTCCATCACTATTATCTACAACAAGACTCATTACCTGCCAACCAGTAAACATCCCATTTACACCATCTGCAATAAATTAAAAAGTGACGAAAAGAATCAAGATCAGTTTGAGTTGCAACGTGATTGTCAAGTTCACTTTCATCTCTAGAAGCCCTTTACTTCTCTGAGAGACTTTAGGGAAAAATATATGATGAAGAAATTGAGGAATAGCCTTGCAGTGGCAGATCTGATAATTGTCAGGTTTTTAACCAGAAATTTACAAATACAATTAGCTTCTTCAAGTAGAAGAAAAGTCCAGGCCTTTGTCAATTCCCTTTGTCTGCACTTCTCTGTCTCTAGTTTTCTGGTATGCTGGAGCTGGGAATCAGTGTTTGATACTCCTAAATTGATGCTGACTACAGTGAGAAATATTTCATAAAAATGTATATTTCAACATAAACTATGAGGCAAAGCTGCCACTGTAACCAGAGAGGAAGTGATGATTAGTTTCTAATTTACACGTGCAGTGATTTCTTTGGCAAGTGTGAATTCCATGTCCTTTGGTAAGGTTCTTTGTAGCTGTTCCTACTTGAAGCAGTTTGGGGGATATTAAAAAGATACAGAGGTCTGCTGACACTTGAGGCTATTTAATTTATATGTAAGCAAACTAGCTGCCTATCCAGATTACACATGTGGGTCATCTAGTGGTAGAAACTGCAGAGCCAAAGATCAAATACAAGTCTTGTGTACAAGCCACATGAGAAATACTGGAAGGATTTGACATTTATTCATATGCATCACCTTTTATGAGAATAATTTATTATTTTTTGTCTTCCTTTTTCTTCATCAGATATTCCATCAATGAGGAAATAACTTTTATTCTTACCTTAGAGATGGGAGTTCTCAGTGTTGCCCAAGGTATTGCTCTGAGCAAAGAGACCAATTCTGAAATGAGGATATTGAAGATAAGCCCTTCTGAAAATAGCCCTTGCTATGCAGTTGGATTTCACTCCCAGAAATCCATCTCTCCCTCCCACAAATTGCCCTTGTGGTAGTAACGTGGGAAGATTATATATTACCTCATCTCCTTACAAAGAAAAGGACACGTGCTATGGGAAAGCTTTGTTTCTTTTAATCATTTCGGGCCTCCCCTGCCTTCAATATTTCACTGAAGTGGTCCTTGGTTTCCTTTAGAAAGACACTCTAGTGAGAGAGGAAGAAACAGAGTAATGAAAATGATGACCTCATCTGGAAAGACTTTCTAACCAAAAAGAATAAAGGGATAAGCTGTGACCCCATCCATGAATATGTGAGGCTGACAAGGATAGATAGGTATATGAAGTTTTGACTGCTTCTTCAATACTTTGCCTGGAACTGGTCTATATGATATTACAATTTGGCAGGAGACATCATCTCTTTATCACAAGCTCATCTGTATATTTTTAAGGGGAAAGTTGCAAACCTTTATGTAGGAGATTTTTAGGGTTACTGACTTTAAATGTGCTATTATAAGGAAGATAAATATCACATTATTGGAATATGGAAGCTATTTTGCAGAACCTAGCATGGGTGTGAATGAGTTTTATTGTTCCTTCCTCTTCTCATCTGCTCAATCCTGAACTTGAACACTATATTAATTCTACTGGGACAAAGTTAATTGCTGATGGGTTCACAGAATTATAGAAGTGTAGACTTTACTTCTCTAGAAATAAAATCTGATTATGTTTGAGTCATTTCAGTCCTGAATGGCACATTTTCAAACTACAATAGAAGGAATGTACCAGATAAGTTATACTGTAAATTTATGATGTTCATTTTAACTAATATAAACTGGACCTGGCTAATAAGAAGATTGAGTTAGGAAAGCTATAGTTCATCTCTATAGCATCAGAAAAGGAAAGCCCAGTATACTTGTAGTAAATGTACATATAATCAAACACAAAATCCCAGTTTTTCAGATTTTTCACTGATTTTCCAAGGACAAAGAAATGCTTGGAGGAGGATGGTATGAAGAGGCTAAGTGTTCATGGAGTGGAAGTTAAATTATACTTTCAATTATTATATTTTTTCTACAAAATTGCCTAATGTACATTGCTAGAAATTGGTATAAACAGAGCTACTATGCTCATGAAGTATTGATTAATACTTTATGTACCACATCATACATTTATATAGAGTATAAAATGGTGGAGTTCTTAATGGTGGAGTTCTTAAGGTCCTTATATGTCACTAATATCCAATTGCTGTGGAAGTCTTATCATGAAGTCTTGGATTGGATTGCTTCTCAAATCTAAAAGCCTAGTTAAACATAAGGCATTGCTCCCAGTTGCTTTCTTGGCAAAACATCATATAACTGTCTCAAGAAATAAACGTGGATTTAGAGAGAAAAGGGTAAATTTGTGAAGCTATATTGAGGACACTTCTTGGAGTGACCCAGCATCATTAGTTTAGCTTGGACTTATTTTTTGTGCATTTATATAAAATAGAATGATTGAAAACAATAATTCTGAAGGCAAAAATGTAACACGAAGTAACAGACACCTTCTTCACATGTATCACAAATTTGAAGCTTCCACCTTTGTCATGAATGAGCAAACAGAGAGAGACCTGGCCTTTGTGTCTAGCTTCCTCTTAAAAGCCTCTTAATCCAACATAAGAGAGTTTTATATATTTTTTTAACAACAACAAACATGAATCAAATTGCCTGGTATAGCAGCCAGTGGCCACATCTGCAGCAAAGACTTTTTTGTGGGAGCTCCCAAAGCTCATAACCATGGAGTGAACCATAATTATATTGTTTAGAAATCCATGTCAGAGAAAAAGCTTTTTTGACTTTAACCATTTCCCATTAATTTTGGGCGGTTTGGAAATAGGCCAGAGAAACATTTTACCAAGTTTCTGTAACTTTTCTATTATTTTAATGGTTCTAAAGCAGAACTGATTAGTGAATGACTAAGGGAAGTGAAAAAAACAAAACAAAACAAAACAGGAAGAGTCAAGTAAAAAGCTCAAAAAGGTGTCACTGTCCTTGATTTTGTGATCTTTTTGGGATAGATTTCCTAATCTTTGTTGTCTTCTCTCTTCATGACCATTCCAGAGAACTTCAGCTAGAGACAAAATAATAAGGAAATACAGTTAAGCTATGTGGTAGTGAATAAATACCTGGATATCTAGAATTTCCAAGTTTTGTTTTGTTTTGTTTAGAGACAAGGTCTCGCTCCGTCACCCAGGCTGGAGTGCAGTGACAAATCATGACTCACTGCAGCCTCCACCTTCTGGGCTAAATGATCCTCCCACCTCACACCCTGAGTAGCTGAGATTATAGACATGAGCAACCATGCCCAAATAATTTTTTAAAATAATATTTTGTAGAGAAGGAGTCTTACTATGCTGTCCAGGCTGGTCTCACACTCGTGGCCTCAAGTGATCCCCCTACATTGGCTTCCCAGAGTGCTGGGATTATAGATGTGAGCCGCCACTATATTTTTAGCTGAAGATGAGTTTCTATTTATTTATAGAAATATAAGTGTTCTTAATAAAAGTTCTGTGAGCTTTATTTCTTTGGAAACCATACCTAGAAGTTTACAAACACATCTGGGGTACAATTGGGACACGTCTACTCTATGTTTCACCTCTACTCACATCCTTGTAGTGTTTCTTATAGGCAAGAAAAATACTTCATATTGAACATATGATAAGTGGCAACTTTGCCGAGACTAATTTATAAGAATAGAAGCTGAAATATTATCCATGGTTTCCAAAGAAAAGCATTTTTTCCTGAATAGCCCACTTCCAATCTATCATTCTTTTCTTCACTTTGTTGCTTATGTATATCTCTATCTTCATTTCCATATATCAAATATTACCTATCCTCAAAGGCTCATCCCAAATGCCTCTACCTTTCTGAGGCCCTTCTTGCTTACTTCTCTTTACCTCTCCCATGCAAGGAAAGTCATTGACTTCTATATACCACCCGCCCACAATAAATTTTTGTGCACTTCTTTTGTAAAGCTTATTACTTAATTTGCATAATTGTCTATAAATTTGTCTAATCCCTCTGCTAGGTATGAACTCTTTAAGTGAAAGAACTTTAATACTGTGTCTTAGGACAGGACACGGTAGGCACACAGTAAATATCGTTACGCAAATTGAATCTCTTTTATTGTGAACAGGAATTTTTTTTCCAGAATTTTCCATACTATTTACAGAATGATAGACTGATAAATGCGTCACTATATTCAATCGAATATATTTTTAATCAGTTAAAAAACAATCGATTTAAAGACAATCGAAATAATTTTTAATCCTTGTGAGTCTACAAACCCCCCTTGTTTCAGATGCTCAGTATCCTCTTTAAAAAAATTTATTTTGGCCAGTTGTGGTGGCTCATGTGTATAATTCCAGCACTTTGGGAGGCTGAGCTGGGCCGATCCCTTGTGGCCTGGAGTTCGACACAAACCTGGCCAACATGGCGAAACCCCATCTCTGCTAAAAATACAAAAATTAGATGGGCATGGTGGCACATACCTGTAATCACAGCTGCTCGGGATGCTGAGGCACGAGAATCACTTGAACCCAGGAGGCAGAGGTTGCAGTGAGCAGAGATCATGCCACTGCACTCCAGCGTGGGTGACAGAGTGAGACCCTGTCTCAAAAAACAAACAAACTATATCTTGGGATCTGTAAAATTACTCATAAGTTATGAGTTTTTAAAAGTAGAGCAAATCCACAAACTGAAGGAAAATAAAGAGATCAAGAATGGAACCAGAAAATAAGAAATTATAACTTTCTTTATAAAAAGTAAAAGAGAATCTTTAAAGACAATGCCCCAAAAAGCATTATTTACAGAGTTAAAACAATGCACTTATTAACTTGCCATCTTCAAGGCTTCCTTCATAAGTGAAGAGGAAATATCACTGAAGAATTAAAATATTGTCTGGCGTCAGGCTTACTCAAAGCTGTTGACAAATCAACTTACAATTTGGACTTCAGCCTATCCACAGTGAATGTGGATCAGTTTGGCTAATGCATATACTCTATGCACATCATCAACCAAACTATGGAAAAAGTGATGTAAATATGACTGACCACTGACCCAAACTGTAGTGAGGAAATATTTTAATTGCATAAGAAAAATGAGATGGAATTTGATAAGGGAAGAAAAAATAAAGAAGTTATAGGCTGGGCACAGTGGCTCATGCCTGTAATTCCAGCACTTTGGGAGGCCAAGGCAGGCGGATCACAAGATCAGGAGATTGAGACCATCCTGGCTAACACGGTGAAACCCCATCTCTACTAAAAATACAAAAAAATTAGCTAGGCATGGTGGCGGGCACCTGTAGTCCCAGCTGCTCAGGAGGCTGAGGCAGGAGAACGGCATGAACCCAGGAGGTGGAGCTTGCAGTGAGCTGAGATCGCGCCACTGCACTCCAACCTGGGCCACAGAGCAAGGCTCCATCTCAAAAAAATAAAAAAGAAGTTATATAGAAGTAGAAAAAATATTTTATGGAAGGAAAATTGAGGAAACAGAAAAGCAAAATATTAAAAATCAGTTAGTTGGGGCCAGTTGCTCAAGCAAGTAAAATGTCAGGTACAAGGTATACCTCTTAACTGATAGAGTCACCAAAAGTCTATTAACAGCATCAGTTAAAAAAAAAAAAAAAAAAAAAAAAAAAAGGTCAACTTGTAACCCATTGTGAAATCAAATCTGCCCATAGCTTTCTAGAAAAAAAATCCTTAGTGTCATAATTAGAGAAATGAAAAAAGAGAGAGGCTCAAAGGACAGTAGTAAACTGTTTATGTCCTAAATTGGTCATCATTAGCACTTATATAGTTCGGTGGAAATTGCTGTGTTAAAGCCAAATTTCTGTTTACAAAAAGAAAATGATGCTAGTAGAGAGTGAATTGTACTGCATAGATTCAAGATATGAGGAGTCACTGTGGTACCACTAATATTACCATGTTGAAAAAAACTTAGCAGTAAAGATATACATTGAACATTTAACAGAATTTTGCTATTACTTTGATAATATCTTAATAAAGAACATAGAAACAGGGCTGATAGAAGAAGTGTTATATGTAATTGTCCCACTCTACTAAGTCATATAGTACAAAATTAACACTGAATCCATCTTAAAGAAAGTATTTTATCATAAATAATATACAAGCTGGCCTGCTTAAGAAAAGAACTCATTTAAAGTTATAAGGGCAAGTGAATGAGACTATCTGAAATGAGCACATAAAATACTCTTTGATTAGATATTTAGTGAAATGTCATAAAAGGATTTTGTTTCCTGGAATAAGAGGAGCATCTGCCATTATATAGAATAGCTATAGAATTGTCATCTTTCACATTTTCTCAGAAGCCAAAGGTCAGAAATATATATAGTAGTACCTTAGTATATTAAGAGGCTTTCATATGTTTGTTTACTTCTTTCAGTACCTTTTTTCTTTAACCACTGTGAAGAAGTTATTTTCTTATTCATGGCTAGTTTTCTTCAACGTACCTTTTCAGTTCTTAATAATTATGAAGGAATGAGCTTCCTACATCCATTGTTTATGCAACCTTTGCTTTATATTAATGTTAAGAAACAGTCCAATCATAGGCCAAGTGTGGTGGCTCACGCATG
This sequence comes from Gorilla gorilla gorilla, assembly GCF_029281585.2. Lineage (NCBI taxonomy): Eukaryota > Metazoa > Chordata > Mammalia > Primates > Hominidae > Gorilla > Gorilla gorilla. The sequence goes on along the minus strand of NC_086017.1, from coordinate 125,415,299 downwards.
TAATCCCAGCACTTTAGGAGGCCGAGGCAGGCGGATCACTTGAGGCCAGGCATTTGAGACCAGCCTGGCCAATATGGCGAAACCCCGTCTCTACTAAAAATACAAAAATCACCTGGGCATGGTGATGCACACCTGTAATCACAGCTACTTGGGAGGCTGAGGCAGAAGAATCACTTGAACCCAAGAGGCAGAGGTTGCAGTGAGCTGAGATCATGCCACTGCATTCCAGCCTGAGCGACACAGTGAGACTCTGTCTCAAAAAGAAAAAAAAAAAAAAGAAAAGAAAAAGAAAAACAAACAAAAGAAATAGTGCAGTCGTGTTTTTAAAACTTGATATCCTTTTGGCACACCTGTAGATGAACGTAATTCTGAGACTAATAGATCTCTTAGGTCTCTTCCCATCCTTAGACAGAAGTTACATGAGAGAAATGAGATAATGTGAAAGGTCAGTACTGAAGGTCAACTCCCTGTAGGTTTTCATCGCACCTGAATTGAGGATGAACAGAGCCCACTTCAGTTGGATATCTACATGGTGCTTTGTTCAAAAAAAGTGTGAGTTTTCCTTTCTCCTGTCACCCACAAACAAGAAAGAATCCACAATATAACTATTTGCAGTTCTGATACCATGGCCATAAGGCTAATCTGAGTGAGGCAGAGAATATGCACATGCACATGTGTCCCTTACAGAGAAACACATGGCCTTCTATCAGGACTGATCTGGGTGCAAATTTAAACCAAAAGCCATCTTATTCACTGGCTTCATCCAAATGCATAACCACTATTTAGGAAAAGGAAGATATCCAAGTACACTAAGAAAAATTATTGATTTTTAAATTGTGTCAAGGTGACATATCTAGCACTAATGAAAGCACTGTTATGTCAGTGGCCTAAGAATTACAAATAATAGAAAATTAATATAAAAATGAAAATACACTCTGTAAAAAATGTTGCAGTAAAGTTTAAACTGGTTTCTATTCAGTAATAGAACTTTTTTATGTTTTCTTATTGTAAACCTTGCACAAATCTTATTGTAAACTTTACACCTGGTATGCACTTAATAAATACTTAAAATAAAGATTTCAGTTGAAAGAAAATTGTAAGCTGTTATGTAACATTAGGGCAAAGGAGGTATTACTCCTAAATCTGTGTGCCTATAGTAACACACATGCATTCACATGCATACACCCCCTAATCATTTGGATGCTCTACCACTGACCAGAGCATCTTCTGCTCTAGCCACCAGTTTTCTTTTTCAATTACTGTCCATAGGACCCTTTCCTGAGGCCCCAGCACTACGATCATTTTTAAATCTTTTCTTCTTTTGCCCTTCATTACCATTCAGTCAGTCACTAAATTCTGCCAGTTCTCACCCAGTAATATCTCTTCATTCAGCCTCTTTCTTTTATTTATTTTCAAGGGCTGACACTGGAACAAGTGGCCCCTTGTCTCCTTTCTGAACCACTGGAATAGGCCACCCTTCCTTCAGACTATCTTCACGAAACAATTTTTTTAAGCATCTAGGATACCTGCTCCCACACATAATTTTCTATGTCTCATTTCTTGGCCTTGGATTTTATATTGCTGCTTTTCTACCTGAAGACTAGAATCCGAATTCCTCATCTAGCTGTAAAGCCACTCTACTACCAGTTATCCTTCTTGGCCTCCTTTTCTTTCCCAACTCCAAGGTCTCCATCAACTTCTGTTTCCCTGGAATGGAATGAACAAGAGCTTTGGCTTAGCATTGGTAATCTTTACAAACTGGTTCCTCATGCATCCCCATGCCCCTGTAGTTACCCCCTACTCTTTACTGCTCTGCTTTCTCTATGTTAGCCAAGTTGGTGGGCTTTCCAGTTCCCATTTCCATGCCTTTGTTTATGCTTTCTCCACTCTATGGTATTCTTCTCTCTCACCTTGGAAAATGTATATCCATTACTTTCTTCCAAATTCTTTTTTTAACCCTATTTTCTATGCTTAAGTCTTTGTACACTGTGTGTACACACTTTTGTGTTGGTCTATAAGTGCTGTGCATTTTTGCCTGTATAGGTTTTGTTTTTCCCTCATTCCCAGCAAGAATTAGAAACATCTTCAGGGAGTGGAGGGCATCTCCTTAATTATGATACAGAATTCTCCACGTGCAACTTTTTCAGTAAATGTTTGCTGACTTCTTCATGCCATAGGTGACCACTAGATATTAACAAGGCATTTGAATTCTCCAGTATGGATTAAAAAAAAAAAGGTGTATGTTGCAAAAGGAAGGACTCACTGCATATCCATATATCCATAACCCACTAGTCCAGACTAGAAGCTTCAGAATGCTTGAGGAACAGGTAAAGCACTCAGGACTCCTCCTGGGTGTTTGATTGGAAGGTCTCAGATGTGTTCTACCATGTAAAGAAAGTCAAAGGACCTATGTTGCCTGGCCAGGCAATAGTTTTCAGAGGCAGTGGGCCAGGTCCACCATTCGGTAGAGGAAGTTTGCCAAATGTTGTTATAATATTCAAATGGGTTTATCCTTAAATGAGCACATTTGATAAGCATGCCCACCCAGGCTGCTTTCTGAAGATGTAAATGGGCAACAAAGCACAAGTGTGACTCTATCCGCTGCCAGAGACTGACTGGCTCCAAAAACATCTACACCCACCGCTTTCCACTGTGTAAGATGTACCGATTTACTCTAGTTGTGCCAGCCCAATGTTTGAGAATTATCAATGAATCAGTAAGGGAGAAAGACCATCAAAATTTTTCCTGTACTTATGGATCTCAAAAATTCTTCATTAAAAATAATTTTTAAGCTGACTGTCTCAAGTTTCTGTAGGGACAGCTATTATGTAAAGAAATCTCCTTCTGACTCTATTTTAGCCCACCTAATAAAATCTGATGGCAGCACATGGATTGCTTCAGGGAAAATAGTTTCGGGGTTAAAAAAAGACTTAGAATTAAACTTTATATCTTGCTCCAAAAGGACTCTGTCTCTGAGAGTATATGGAAATGATGTTTTTGGCCATGAATTAAAGAACTGTTTTATGAAGATGGTTCAGATCTAAGATTTGAAGAGGCCATTACTTTAACTAGAAGCTTGTAATATGTACTCATAAGTAACTGTGAAGACCCCCTCCTCCAGCCTGATGAAGAGAAACAGACTATTGAGAAGTCCTTGGTGTCCCTACTATGGGTTATTAATCATAATAACATTTTAACTGCCCTATTGCTAATCTCTACCTTATATTGCAAGGTGGATATTGTTATCCCTAATTTACAAATGAGAAAATTGTTGCTTAAAGTGATCAAGTGGCTCACACAATGGTGTACCACTAGTAAGTAGCTTTGGTAAACACTGATGTCTCTGGTACCAAAGCCAGTGTTCTTGATCCTCGCACCCTGATGCCTTTTAACTAAATTACACAATACATGTGAAAGCATTTTGCAACCTAAAAAGTGGTATACAAATGGTAGTTTATATGACAGACAGAAAGTCCTGGGAAGGGCAATTTCCAGATCACCCTGAAGAAGGAATAAAGAAAGAATGAATACTCTAAAAGTACTAGCAGCTCTTTTAGTCATATACAGAACTCCATAAATCATTCTTCTCTGGTATTTGGAAGCATTCAGAGATAAAAGAGTTCATATTCCTTTTTGACTAGACTACCCAGAAGCATACATATCCAAAGCGGGTTTTCCGTCCTTCATATACAGAGATGATGCTCATGGATAATGCCCCCAGGAAGAAAGAAGAGGTGTGAGCAGAATTCTTATATTTTCATACATATGTCAACTTCATGAGCCATTTCATTTTAGTTTTCTGACAGAGTTTCTTCATGATAACCACATGAAATAGGTACTCATTCTTCTAGATTTATTGGTGGAGTAAAATTAGTTCCTAGACATACTATCTTCCATGTTTTGGTATTAAATAAAGACTGAATGAACGACTCATAGGATTTTTGACATAGCTGAGAGATACCCTCACATACTTGAAAACCTAGTTTTGGGGCCATTTGTTGTGGTGCACACCTGTAATTCCAGCACTTTGGGAGGCCAAGGCATGTGGATTGCTTGAGCTCAGGAGTTTGAGACCACCCTGGGCAACATGGCAAAACCCCATCTCTACAAAAAAATACAAAAGTTAGGCAGGAGTGATGGCATGTGCCTGTAGTTCCAGCTACTCGACAGGCTGATGTAGAAGGATCACGTGGGCCCAGGAGGCAGAGGCTGCAGTGACCCAAGATGATGCCACTGCACTCCAGCCTGGGCAACAGAGTGAGACCCTGTCAAAAAAAAAAAAGAAAGAAAGAAAAGAAAGAAAGTGAAAGAAAGAAAGAAAGAAAAAAAGAAAGAAAGAAATCTAGTTTTTAAGAGTGCTACAGGTAATTTTATTGGTGTTAGGTTATGTGCCTTTTTATATTAAATAGATTTGTTCTTCAAATCATTGTATTTTTATTGATTTGTTTTCATAATTTCATGGTTGGCAATTCTTGGCATTTTAGAAAGAAGGTAAAAATTTGTAAACAAATACTTAAATGATTTAAATAAGCTATTGTTTCAAAATTTCTTTAATATGATTAAACTTAAATGGTCACTGCTTTATATTTAATTTATCTTTATGACCAAATCCAGTAACTCTAACTACAGCTAGTCTTTCCTTAAGGGTCACAGGAGATAAGAATGTTGTTCTCACTGTTAAAGCAGAGTTGTTCACTGCCTACCACAGTGCCAGAGAATAGTAGGTGCTCAATGAATAGTTGTGGAATAAATCATCTGTACTTTGTCATTTGGTTTTATGTTTCCTGGAGTGAAAAGGGAGGCATTTAAATCAACAATACTTACCTACTTCCTGAGATTTTTTCATGCTTACTCTCAAAGGTAATTTTCGTATGAAAAATCTTTGAAGAAAAAGACTTCAAAAGTTCTTGAGTTAAGCTATTATAAAAGAGAACTTTTTCACTACTCAGAAAATAGCCAATGCGTTCTTCATTTTTATGACCATTAAAATCTTAACTGTTTGCTTGATTTTAAAAGTATAAACTGTATTGTAATAAATATATGCCAATGTTGTTAAGAAACTTGAGAAATATAAATCTTTGAGTATAGAAAGCTAGAGTCCTTGGCTCATGCTGGAAACAGCCAATTTTCTAATAGAGTTTATATTAGCCAAGGGTTTTATAGTCAATTTACTAGTTGTTGTTAAGAAAGGAAAGTACCAAGAAGAAAGGCAACTTGGTGCATATCACAGGAAGTCGGAGATGGGGGCTAAGGCTTGAATCAGTTGATATAGTCCTGATAACTCTAAGTGATAATGCAGCTTATTGGTCCAGCTGCTCCCCTCTATTCAGAGAAATCTCATCTACACCATTGATTTAACATAGGGAGAGACAAAAGGACTCAGAAATTATTGGTTATACAGTCAGCCCTCAGTATTTATGGGTTCTACATTTGTAGATTTAATCAACCACACATCAAAAATATTTGGAAAAAAAACAATAAAAAATAACAATATACCAAAAAAAAGACAAATTAAAAATACCCTATAACAACCACTTACCTAGTGTTTATTGTATTAGGTATTATAGGTAACCTAAATATGGTGAGAAGTATAAGGGAAGGATGTGCATAAGTTATATGTAAATACTGTGCCACTTTATATGAGGGACTTGAGCATCTGCAAGTCTTAGTATCTGCAGTGGGGTCCTGGAACCAGTCCCTCGAGGATACCAAGGGACAATTGTATGTTTTTCTGGATATTATATGTGTATGAGATTTTTTTGCTTTCAGTAATTGTGATTCATAGTTTCAGTATAGATCTTTCCAGCTTTCGTTTAAACCCATTTGTTGCATTGTATTATAGTACTCCCAGGAACAAATTTTGGCTGTGAGTGTGCCAGGAACAGTGCAGTAAGTTACCAGTCTTTTGAAGAAAGCTATTAAAGAATAGGTATTTAAACCTTTGGAAAGGAATTTGACTATGTTATTCTGAATGGTTCTGATTCACCTGAACCCTTCCTGTGTACCTCACTGCCAGAGGAGAAAAACCAAGTAGGTAGAACACATGTATCTTTTGTGTAGCAGTCTGCTAGACCTCAAATGAGATTACTGTTGAAAGGAAAAAAACAAATTTCCTTTTCATTACACAAGGTAACTTAGCTGCTTTCAAATGCAAAAACGCTTTCTCCCACAACCTCCATTCTCCCTTCCCCAGCCCCTCCTCTTTAATTCCTGTCTGGAATGGATTCCTCCCAAATGAGGATAATCCTGCCTTAGCTGTTTACTCACTTGGTTACCTTCCTGGGCTCTGCACCGTCCACAACAGGCTTTGCCATTTTTTATTTATTCCTGCCAGAATGCACTTAGGAGTTTTTATTATAGTTATGGTTGAGGTGGCACTTTAGCTCTAAGCTCTTATATTTATGATTTATAACTTTCTCTCTAAATTGCATGTTGGGCTAGAATTTCTCAAGCACATTTTCTGTTTAGACACAAATGTTTCATAAAATTTGAAGAAAATATTGGGCATGGCAGCCCAATATCCAAGAATTCATTTAACTCACCTGCCTTCAGAGTTAGCTGATGCAACTCAGTGCATCATGTATTAAATGTTATCTGGGCATTCCATAGTAGGCTATAAACAAATACCTAACTTAATGAAACTATTGTGAAAAAAATAATTCTAGGTATCTTTCAATAAAATGAATTTTAAATTATCATTGTTTCATATTTCCAAAATACCTGTAGACATCCAGATGATCATTAAATTATGATTACTCATTCTTTAATAGTAATAGTTGATCTATTACTATAAACTCCAAGAGAGTTTTAAAGAGCATGTGTTACATATATTACTTCACTCATTCTTCCTAATAATCCTACAAGCAGGTATTCTTACTCTGATAATAAGATTCAGAGAGGTTTAATAATTTGATGACAGTTTCCTCAGCTAGTCCTATTAATAGTATTAACAGGATTCCAGTCCCTATTCAGCTTTGCTTGTTCTGCTAGATGCACCCATAAACCTAAATATTCTGAGTTACTCTTTCAACATTAATCCCACATGAATATGCTTTGTCATATGTTGAAGAAAAGGTCTGTAGGTACTATCACAGTCCACAGGTTGTTTGGTTTGTTTATTACATAAATGTTCTTTCCTTCTCCAGGGGATGGCTAGTGTGTAATCAGAAGTGAAGATTCAAGGATTTATAGAGGAAATGGGCAAATTTGTAAACAGGAATATGGTTATCACTCAAATAGAGCATTGTAGTTTAAAAAAGAATCACACTTTTCCAGCAATATTGATTATGTAAAACTAGGTATCCACAAGTTGAATCCTGATCTATTGTGCTTTATGTTCTTTCCTGGGAACTCTACAACACACACATTTAAATGAAACATATATTGTAGAAAACCACTGGAGGAATGTTATAGAAATGACAGAGAGTAGCACTAGAAACCTTAATTTTAAATTTCATGACTTTTCTGCAATTAAAAGCTCAACCTTAACATTGCATTAACTTAGATTTTTTGCATTTAATCATAGATACTGGGTTAAAGCTATGGGAGTTAACATTTTAAGCCTCCATTAATGGTTGTAATCAATTTTTTGTATTATTTTTTGCTAAAATAATCAAAAGGGCATTTAACCTGGACAAGAAGTAAATCTGGGATTCTAGAGATTAATATTAAATCTGCTAATGTATGGTCTTACTATTCCCTGGAAGCCTAGGTAATCTGATCCTATATTCAAGAGTTTACAGGTAACAAGAATCTCAGGAAAAAGTCCTAGGGTTCAGTATTTCTCTTTAAATCGTCATAGTAGCATTGTTTTTTTAGCTTCTCAGTGGGATGAATTTTAAGCAAATGGAGGGTGGGGATACAAGGATAAAAGGAATTGACATAAAAACTAAAGGAATTGCTTAATTTGTAAATTTAACCCTGTACCATGATTCTTCATTAGGGATATTTGCTATACTGATTCAGTGCCAAGCACAGGGGGCAAATGGGACAGAAAGGGCAGTAACTATATTGAAGATGACACTAGAAATTTGGAGGGCTCTTAATAATTAGGTACTTAAGCTCACCTAGAGAAGTGATTAGCGTTTAGAAGTGGAGACATGGCTACAGGAACACAGATAAATTAGAATGGAACAAAATGTCCGGTTTGCCACAGTTCTTTTAAGCAATTGTAGCCTGCACTGGGGATAAGGGAATACGGTCCATGCTGCTTACACAGCCTCCCACAAGTGCCAGTCTGTTTGGTACCAGTACATTGGACTTTGGTGTTACAGATGTAGCCTAGGTATGAGGAGCCCTGGGTTTGTTTCATATCTCTTTCACTAACAAACCAGATACTCTCAAATAAATCACTCACTCTCCTGATTTTTCCACCTTTCTGCTTACGGATGTAATGCCTTCCTCTCAGATAATACTAATATTTATAACATAAACTTAAAAATTATGGGTTGATTTTCTAGTTTATGTGCACAGAGGTGTTGATAATATTCTCTGATGGTTGTTTGTATTTCTCTGGGGTCAGTGGTAATATTATCCTTTGCAAACTAACACAGCAACCAAAGAAAACCACAGAAAACCAAATACCGCATGTTCTCACTTATAAGTGGGAGCTAAATGATGAGAATACGTGGACACATAGAGGGGAACAATACAAACTGGGGCCTTTCGGAGCGTGGAGGATGGGAGGAGGGAGAGAATCAGGAAAAATTACTAATAGGTACTAAGCTTAGTACTTCATCGATAAAATAATCTGTACAACCCCCATGACACAAGTTTACCTATATAACAAACCTGCACTTATACCCCTGAACTTAAAATAAAAGTTAAAAAAAAAACAAAACGATGGGTTGAAAGCAATTTACAACTAAGAGAAGATGAACATTTATAGCACAAGAGAGACTTGGCAAAAATGTGGTGTGATCTTACTTGGGTCTAGAGATACAAAGATGGATGAATCATTTTTCTCCAGCAGCTCAGAGTCTAGTGAGGGCAGTGGGGAACTGGAAGGGTGGGTATAGCCTTAGCAAAGAGATAAAAACAGAATATGACACGAGTGATAATAGAGTGGTACAGTAGAGGAGACGATGTCTGGATATTTGAAAAGCAGTAAGTATGTAGGTGTAAGTAAACATTACTAATGATACGATGCAATGGAAAGAACACTAGCACAGGAGCTCATTCTGTCCTCGAGGCTTACCATGTGTGATCCAAAGTAATACTCTGTTCCTGTGTTTCTTTATCTGTAAAATGGGTATAACACCACATTGCTTATGTCCTAAGGTATACCGAGAAGCAAATAAGAGCTGTGTATGTGGAAGCACTTTGAAAACTTTACACTGCTATACAAATGTCTAACATTATTACTATTGTATCGCCAAAAATAGTGGAGAATCAACATAACAAAATGGGTGATTCAGAACTAAACTTATTTCACCAAAAATGTCAAATAATTATGAAAGAAGTAAACGGTGAGACTTAAAATGTATGAATGATGCATCTGAATAAAATTTTGTTATATGCAATTGATATGTTCTGGCCACCAACTAGCAGAATAATTGTGACTTTCCAAAATTATAATCTTCTAAAGCTAGGAAAGAGAAACTTAAAATCGGAAGGAGCCTGGACACTTATACATTAAAAATGACAGGATGAAAAAGAAGGAGGATTGTGCTTTTCCAAATGTCAAAATTTAAAATGCTAATAAAATCCAATAAACAGGATATTCACCATGGCTACAACAACTAGCAAAGGTTAACTTGGACAAGGACTGGAAACCATTGAAGGTACAGAGGGACAACAATCAATGAGAATGCCAACCCCGGATGAGTTCTAATCTCATTGGCATGTGCTCAAGTCATGGAGCTACTCCTTTCACAGACTGAATGTGACTCTAATCATTATTTTTGAGATTTTTTAATACACATATTATTTCATAACTGTGCTTTTTTTGCATAGCAGAAGTTACTTTTGAATCAAAGTGAGAAGACAGTTCTTAGGTGATTTAACTCCAACAGTTTGAATAAGATGACAGAATGCTCAGACACAAACAGGACCTGTCTCTACACATCTTAGACAGAGAGCAGAATATTCAAACATGTGTATCTTGCACTTAATTTAAACTGCGTGGTTGGTTACCTATCTCTTTGGCAATTCAGTATAAAGTTTTATTACTGTGAAATAGAGTAGGGTAGGGATTTATGTCACACAAAAATGAATTTCCATGGATGGGAACACACATGAAATAATTTAGGTAAGCAGTATGTCAAATGAAAATTTAAGATGTTAGAGCTGGTGGTGCAAAGGGAGGAAGCAAAAGAGGAAGTTTGTGTAATAGATGATAAATACATCACACTGGGGAAAGAAAAAGGACCACAGATACTATATAGGAAGTTATTACTAATGTTGAAGAATTGTGGAAAACATTGAAGAATGATTTTTAGGGCAAAGAAATCAAAGCAGCCAATTAGACGAGAAGGGAGTCTCATTTCAATGTCAATGAAAAATGTAACACTTAAAATAAATGTGAGCCTTTATAATTATACCCAGGAAGGAATAGAAACCACAGGTCTAGCTAGAGTTTCTATAGGTTTAGCCATTAGATCATTTTTTTAATTATTATTATACTTTAAGTTCTGGGATATATGTGCAGAACATGCAGGTTTGTTACATAGGTATACACATGCCATGGTGGTTTGCTGCACATATCAACCTGTCATCTACGTTAGGTATTTCTCCTAATGCTATCCCTCCCCTAGCCCCCCAGCCACCAACAGGCCCCAGTGTGTGACATTCCCCTCCCTATGTCCATGTGTTCTTATTGTTCAACTCTCACTTATGAGTGAGAACATGCAGTGTTTGGTTTCCTGTTTCTGTGTTAGTTTACTGAGAATGATGGTTTCCAGTTTCATGTCCTGCAAAGGAAATGAACTCATCCTTTTTTAATGGCTGCATAGTATTCCATGGTGTGTATATGCCACATTTTCTTTATCCAGTCTGTCATTGATGGGCATTTGGCTTGGTTCCAAGTCTTTACCACTGTGAATAGTGCTGCAATAAACATACGTGTGCATGGGTCTTTATAGTATAATGATTTCTAATACTTTGGGTATGTACTCAGTAATGGGATCGCTGGGTCAAATGGTATTTTTGGTTCTAGATCCTTGAGGAATTGCCACGCTGTCTTCCAGAATGGTTGAACTAATTTACACTCCCACCAACAGTGTAAAAGCGTTCCTATTTCTCCACATCCTCTCCAGCATCTGTTGTTTCCTAACTTTTTAATGATCGCCATTCTAACTGGCGTGAGATGGTATCTCATTGTGATTTTGATTTGCATTTCTCTAATGACCAGTGATCATGAGCTTTTTTTCATATGTTCGTTGACCACATAAATGTCTTCTTTTGAGAAGTGTCTGCTCTTACCCTTCACCCACTTTTTGATGGGGTTTGTTTTTTTCTTGTAAATTTCTTTAAATTCCTTGTTGATTCTGGATATTAGCCCTTTGTTAGATGAATAGATTGCAAAAATGTTCTCCCATTCTGTAGGTTGCCTGTTCACTCTGATGATAGTTTCTTTTGCTGTGCAGAAGCTCTTTAGTTTAATTAGATCCCATTTGTCAGTTTTGGGTTTTTGTTGCCATTGCTTTTGGTGTTTTAGTCATGAAGTCTTTGCCCATGACTATGTCCTGAATGGTATCGCCTACGTTTTCTTCTAGGGTTTTTATGGTTTGAGGTCTTACATTTAGGTCTTTAATCCATCTTGAGTTAATTTTTGTATAAGGTGTAAGGAAGCGGTCCAGTTTTGGTTTTCTGCATGTGGCTGGCCAGTTTTCCCAACACCATTTATTAAATAGGGAATCTTTTCCCCATTTCTTGTTTTTGTCAGGTTTGTCAAAGATCAGATGGTTGTAGATGTGTGGCGTTATTTCAGAGGCCTCTTTCTGTTCCATTGGTCTATATATCTGTTTTGGTACCAGTACCATGCCATTTTGGTAACAGTAGCCTTCTAGCATAGTTTGAAGTCAGGTAGCGTGATGCCTCCAGCTTTGTTCTTTTGGCTTAGGATTGTCTTGGCTATATGGGCTCTTTTTTGATTCCATATGAAATTTAAAATTGTTTTTTTCTAATTCTGTGAAGAAAATCAATGGTAGCTTGATGGGGATAGCATTGAATCTATAAATTACTTTGGGCAGTATGGCCATTTTCACGATATTGATTCTTCCTATCCATGAGCATAGAATGTTTTTCCATTTGTTTGTGTCCTCTCTTATTTCCTCGAGCAGTGGTTTGTAGTTCTCCTTGAAGAGGTCCTTCACATCCCTTGTAAGTTGTATTCCTAGGTATTTTATTCTCTTTGTAGCAATTGTGAATGGGAGTTCACTCATGATTTGGCTCTCTGTTATTGGTGTATAGGAATGCTTGTGATTTTTGCACATGGATTTTGTATCCTGAGACTTTGTTGAAGTTGCTTATCAGCTTAAGGAGATTTTGAGCTGAGATGATGGAGTTTTCTAAATACACAATCATGTCATCTGCAAACAGACAATTTGACTTCCTCTCTTCCTATTTGAATACCCTTTATTTATTTCTCTTGTCTGATTGCCCTGGCCAGAACTTCCAATACTGTGTTAAATAGGAGTGGTGAGAGAAGGCATCCTTGTCTTGTGCTGGTTTTCAGAGGGAATGCGTCCAGCATTTGCGCATTCAGTATGGTATTGGCTGTGGATTTGTCATAAATAGCTCTTATTATTTTGAGATACGTTCCATCAATACCTAGTTTATTGGGAGTTTTTAGCATAAAGGGGTGTTGAATTTTATCAAAGGCCTTTTCTGCATCTATTGAGATAATCATGTGGCTTTTGTCATTGGCTCTAAACTGCTTATGTGATGGATTACATTTATTGATTTGTGTATGTTGAACCATCATTGAGTCCCAGGGATGAAGCCAACTTGATCGTGGTGGATAAGCTTTTTGCTGTGCTGCTGGATTCGGTTTGCCAGTATTTTATCGAGGATTTTCACATCAATGTTCATCAGGGATATTGGCTTGAAATTCTCCTTTTTTTGTTGTGACTCTGCCAGGTTTTGGTATCAGGATGATTCTGGCCTCATAAAATGAGTTAGGGAGGAGTCCCTCTTTTTCTATGATCTGGAATACTTTCAGAAGGAATGGTACCAGCTCCTCTTTGTATCTCTGATAGAATTCAGCCGTGAATTTGTCTGGTCCTGGGCTTTTTTTGGTTGGTAGGCTATTAACTACTGCCTCAATTTCAGAACTTGTTATTGGTCTATTCAGGGATTTGACTTCTTCCTGGTTTAGTCTTGGGAGGATGTATGGGACCAGGAATTTATCCATTTCTTCTAGATTTTCTAGTTTATTTGCATAGAGGTGTTTATAGTATTCTCTGATGGTAGCTTGTATTTCTGTGGGATCAGTGGTGATATCCCCTTTATCATTTTTTATTGTGTCTATTTGATTCTTCTCTCTTTTCTTCTTGATTAGTCTGGCTAGCGGTTTATCTGTTTTGTTAATCTTTTCAAAAAATCATCTCCTAGATTCATCAATTTTTTGAAGAGTTTTTCATGTCTCTATCTCCTTCAGTTCTGCTCTGATCTTAGTTATTTCTTCTCTTCTGCTAGCTTTTGAATTTGTGTGCTCTTGCTTCTCTAGCTCTTTTAATTGTGATGTTAGAGTGTCAATTTTAGATCTTTCCTGTTTTCTCCTGTGGGCATTTAGTGCTATAAATTTCCCTCTAAACATTAGTTTAGCTGTGTCCCAGAGATTCTGGTACATTGTGTCTTTGTTCTCATTGGTTTCAAAGAACTTATTTATTTCTGCCTTAATTTTGTTGTTTACCCAGTAGTCATTCAGGAGCAGGTTGTTCAGTTTCCATGTGGTTGTGTGGTTTTGAGTGAGTTTCTTAATCTTGAGTTCTAATTTGATTGCACTGTGGTCTGAGAGACTGTTTGTTATGATTTCGATTCTTTTACATTTGCTGAGGAGTGATTTGCTTCCAATTATGTGGTCAGTTTTAGAGTAAGTGTGATATGGTGCTGAGAAGAAAGTATATTCTGTTAATTTGGGGTGGAGAGTTCTGTAGCTGTCTATTTGGTCCACTTGGTCCCAGGGCTGAGTTCAAGTCCTGAATATCCTTGTTAATTTTCAGTCTCATTGATCTGTCTAATATTGACAGTGGGCTGTTAGAGTCTCCCACTATTATTGTGTGGGAGTCAAAGTCTCTTTGCAGGTCTCTAAGAACTTGCTTTATGAATCTGGGTGCTCCTGTATTAGGTGCATGTATATTTAGGATCGTTAGCTCTTCTTGTTGCATTGATCCCTTTACCATTATGTAATGCCCTTCATTGTCTTTTTTGATCTTTATTGGTTTAAAGTCTGTTTTATCAGAGACTATCCAGTCTGTGTCTTTTAATTGGGGCATTTAGCCCATTTACATTTATGATTAACACTGTTATGTGTGAATTTGATCCTGTCATTATGATGCTAGCTGGTAATGTTGCCCATTAGTTGATGCAGTTTCTTCATCGTGTCGATGGTCTTTACAATTTGGTGTGTTTTTGCAGTGGCTGGTACCGGTTTTTCCTTTCCATATTTAGTGCTTTCTTCAGGAGCTGTTGTAAGGCAGGCCTAGTGGTGACAAAATCTCTCAGCATTTTCTTGTCCGTCAAGGATTTTAATTCTCCTTTGCTTTTGAAGCTTAGTTTGGCTGGATATGAAATTCTGGGTTGAAAATTCTTTTCTTTAAGAATGTTGAATATTGGCCCCCACTCTCTTCTGGCTTCTAGGGTTTCTGCAGAGAGATCTGTTGTTAGTCTGATGGACTTCCCTTTGTGGGTAACCTGACCTTTCTCTCTGGCTGCCCTTAACGTTTTTTCCTTCATTTCAATCTTGGTGAATCTGACGATTATGTGTCTTGGGGTTGCTCTTCTCGAGGAACATCTTTGTGGTGTTCTCTGTATTTCCTGAATTTGAATGTTGGCCTGTCTTGCTAGGCTGGGGAAGTTCTCATGGATAATATCCTGAAGAATTTTCCAACTTGGTTCCATTCTCCCTATCACTTTCAGGTACACCAATGAAACGTAGGTTTGGTCTTTTCACATAGTCCCATATTTCTTGGAGGTTTGTTCATTCCTTTTCATTCTTTTTTCTCTAACCTTGTCTTCATGCTTTATTTCATTTCATTAAGTTGATCTTCATCTCTGATATCCTTTCTTCTGCTTGATTGATTCAGCTATTAGTACTTGTGTATGCTTCACGAACTTCTCGTGCTATGTTTTTCAGTTCCAGCAGGTAATTTATGTTCCTCTCTAAACTGGTTATTCTAGTTAGCAATTCTTCTAACCTTTTTTCAAGCTTCTTAGCTTCCTTGCATTGGGTTAGAACATGCTCCTTTAGCTCAGAGGAGTTCGTTATTACCCACCTTCTGAAGCCTACTTCTGTCAATTCCTCAAACTCATTCTCCATCCAGTTTTGTTCCCTTGCTGGTGAGGAGTTGTGATTTTTTGGAGGAGAAACGACATTCGGGTTTTTGGAATTTCAGCCTTTTTAAGCTAGTTTTTCCTCATCTTTGTGGATTTATCTACCTTTGGTCTTTGACGCTGGTGATCTTCGGATGGGGTTTTTGTGTGGACATCTTTTTTGTTGATGTTGATGCTATTCCTTTCTGTTTGTTAGTTTTCCTTCTAACAGTCTGGCATCTCTGCTGCAGGTCTGCTGGAGTTTGCTGGACATCCACTCCAGACCTTGTTTGCCTGGGTACCACCAGCAGAGGCTACAGAACAGCAAACAGTGCTACCTGTTCCTTCCTCTGGAAGCTTCATCCCAGAGGGGCACCCACCAGATGCCACCCAGAGCTCTCCTGTATGGGCTGTCTATTGACCCCTGCTGGGGAGGTGTCTCCCAGTGAGGAGGCATGGGGGTCAGGGACCCACTTGAGGAGGCAATCTGTCCCTTAGGAGAGCTCGAGCTCTGTGATGGGAGATCTGCTGCTCTCTTCAGAGCTGACAGGCGGGAACGTTTAAGTCTGCTGAAACTGTGCCCACAGCTGCCCCTTCCCCCAGGTGCTCTGTCCCAGGGGGATGGGAGTTTTATCTATAAGCACCTGACTGGGGCTGCTAACTTTCTTTCAGAGATGCCCTGCTCAGAGAGGAGAAATCTAGAGAGGCAGTCTTTCTACAGTGGCTTTGCCAAACTGTGGTGGGCTCCACCCAGTTTGAACTTCCTGGTGGCTTTGTTTTCACTGTGAGGGGAAAACCACCTACTTAAGCCTCAGTAATGGTGGACGCCCCTCCCCCCACCAAGCTTGAGGGTCCCAGGTCAACTTCAGACTGCTGTGCTGGCAGCAAGGATTTCAAGCCAGTGGATCTTAACTTGCTTGGCTCCATGGGGGTGGGATCCACTGAGCTAGACCACTTGGCTCCCTGGCTTCAGCCCCCATTCCAGGGTAGTGAGCGGTTCTGTCTCACTGGCATTCCAGGTGCCACTGGGGTATGAAAAATAATTCCTGCAGCTAGCTCAGTGTCTGCCCAAACGGCCACCCAGTTTTGTCTTGAAACCCAGGGCCCTCGTGGTGTAGGCACCCAAGGGAATCTCCTGGTCTGCAGGTTGTGAAGACCGTGAGAAAAGTGTAATATCTGGGCTGGAATACACCGAACCTCATGGCACAGTCCCTCGCGGCTTTCTCGGCTAATGGAGGGAATTCCCCAACCCTGTGTGCTTCCTGGGTGAAGCGATGCCCCACCCTGCTTTGGCTTGCCCTCTATGGGCTGCACCCACTGTCTAACCAGTCCCAGTGAGATGAGCCAGGTACCTCTGTTGGAAATGCAGAAATCACCTGCCTTCTGGATTGATCTTGCTGGGAGCTGCAGACGGGAGCTGTTCCTATTCGGCCATCTTGCCAGCCAGGGTCATTTTTTAAACTTTTCTTTTGCAGAGGGTACCAAAGGACCAGCAGCAAGCAAAACTTCTCTCCCCTGCCCAAAAATCTTTCTTTCCATTGATTCTATTTTGTTTCAAACCAGTCCTGATTGTGAGAAAGCTCCCTCTCAGGACAGCTCTCCTGGTTCTCTTCAGGCTGATAATGGAACTCTGCTATGATGGAAGGGTATGAAAGTCTTTTTCTAAATGCTGTATGTCTTGCCTTTTTTGTATATTTGTGTAAAGAAATTCATAGTAGTAATTCTCTGACACTGAGTTAAAAGAAGTCTTATTTTTAATCTGTCTTCACTTATCTAGTCCTCAAACTTAGGCTAAAATCTCAAATGGACTATAAAAGCGCTACAGGATTTAGAACTTAATTAGATAATTTAGATAAGGGACAAGAAAGAAAGAAAAGGAGAGTTTAATGTTTCTAAATTGATATCATCTACCAAGAGCTGGAACACAGGAGGAAGAAGGTTTGACTTGAAAGGGCAAGGAGTGCTTTTGGTTTGGGACTTGAATTTAAGGTGGCACAAAATATTTAGATTTTCTTAAAATGCCCAGGATACTATAGGCAATACAGGTTTTGAAGCTCCGAAGAAAGGTCTGGGCTAAAGATCAAGAGTCGGGAGTTATCTGTGAGGAAGTAGTAGGTAAAGCCATAAGACTAGATAAGATGACTCAAGGAAAAATTATGAGAGAAAGAAAAACTCAGAGCAGAACACTAGGAAATTCTAATACTTAAAGAATAGATGAGAAAGAGGAGCCAAACAAAAGAGGAGAGAAAACTAGAGATAGAGAATAGGGAAATTAGGCCAGTATTATTAAGGAAACCAGGGATGAAGTATTTCAGGGAGGGGCAGTGATGAGAATTAAAAAATAAAACTGGAAATGTCCAATAAACTTGACTCAAAAGAGGTCAGCCATGACACTGAGAGTAAAGTATCAAAAGGGCGATGATCATTTTGAGATAGTAGTTAATACCTGTAATTTCATAGGTGGTAATGATGTTAAAAACCCTATGTAACTAAAAGCACTTCTTTTAAATTACCTAGTTCTTAGATTTCTCAAGTTAGCTCTTCACTTGTCCCTCCCTTTACTATTATTTTAACTTTTCAAAATGTAGTCACACATTGCTCAACAAAGGGAATACATTCTGAGAAATGCATCATTAGGCAATTTCATTGTTGTGTGAACAATATAGAGTGTACTTACACAAACCTAGATGATAGAGCTTACTACACATCTAGGCTATATGATGTAGCCTATTGCTTTTAGGCTTCAAACCTGCACAGCATGTTACTGTACTGGATACTGTAAGTAATTATAACAGAATGGTAAGTTTTCATGTATCTAAACATATCTAAACATTGAAAAGGTACAGTACAAACACAGCATAAAAGATCAAAAGTGTATGCCTTTATAGGGCACTTACAATGAATGGATCTTGCAGAACTAGAAGTCACTCTGGGTGAGTGAATGAGTGAGTGATGAGTGAATGTGAACACCTAGGACATTACTGTATACTCCTGTAGACTTTATAAGCACTGTACATTTAGGCTACACTAAATTTATGTTTTAAAAAGTAATTGTGCTATGATGTTATGATCACTATGACATCACTAGGCATTAGGAATTTTTCAGTTATCTTATAATCTTGCAGGACCACAGTCAGATATGTGGTCCATTGTAGACTAAAATGTCATTATACAGCACATAATTGTGTTTTCACATAATTGTGAAAAAAATAAGACTTCCTTTAACTCAGTGTCAGAGAATTACTACTACGAATTTCTTTACACAAATATATAAAAAAGGCAAGCCATACAGCATTTAGAAAAAGACTTTACACTTTATTTGGAAAACATGTTTATTGGGGATGCAGTACACAAAATATATTAAAAGGCTGTGGTTGTCACAATACATTTCCACACCAACAAAACCCCAACCCATCATCCCTACCTTCTACCTAAATATTATAGGATAAAACACAAAGCTAGAATTTTTAAAAATCAAACCGCTTTTACTACCTTCTGTACCTTCTGTACTTTCCAAACCAGCTATGTTCTATTCTGAATTCATTCAACTAACTAGAGTTCTGTGGGGACACTAGTGAAACAAATGTACTATCCTCAAGGAGCTTACATATCAGTAAATAAATTATTAAAGGTGGAAAATGTGGTAAAAGAGACATAATGTCTTGGAGAGAGAACAAATTTCTGCTTTAGGAGCGTTCTTAGTTAAGGTAACATTAGCTTCCATAATACGCACATTCCCAAATCTCAGTATTTCAACATGAGTTTCTCTCTTGCTCATGTAAAGACTGGTCAGGGACCCAGGTTGACAGAGGCTCTTCAGTACATAGCTTCCAAGATTGCTGTGGGTGTGACATCCAGCCAGAAATCTGGTGAAGAGAGAGCAATGATTACACAGGAACTTTTAATGGACCAGACCTGGGGCAGCGTATGTCACTTCCACCAACATCCCACTCACCAGAATTTGGTCACAGGGCCATAGCTATCTGCAGAGAAGGCTGGGAAATGGAACTTAGCTATGTGCTCAAGAGGAAAAGTAAAACAGTTATTGAATAATTAGTAATAATTAGCAAGTAACTACCTAGGGGTCACAGAGGACCTCTCAGGTAGAATTTAGACTTAAAGACGATGGGGGAGTGTGTGGAAGAGTGGTGCAGAATAGGGAAAGGGGGGATTGAAGGAAGAACAAGCTCTAGCTTCACTTGCATGGGTAGAGCCCACAGTGTTGGTAGGGACATGTTAGCTTTCAACATCAGCTTCTTAACAGTATTATTCTTTCATCGGAGGAAATTAGTCTATTTCTGAGGGAAAAAAACTGCAATACGTAGCAATTTACTTACTTGGATATTGAATGTTAAAGCAGAGAGAGACTTTGTCCTCAAAACCCTCCCATTTCAGAAGTGAGGAGCCTGGGGAGGTTATGCTCTCTGGATGTCACACAGTGACTCACTGTCAAAGCCAGAATAGAACCCAGACCTCTCAGTTTCCCATTCCAGTGCTCTTTCTATGAGGAAAGTATAAGTTTGAGCATTTTTAAACCTTAAATATGTAGAAATAACCATGATATTTTATCGTAAATTATTTCAGTCATCTCATTTTAAATTTTACTTCAAAGTAAAGGAAAACAGTACTGATTTAAAACATCTATCATAATTCAATATAGCCCATATTTCTTCTTTAGGAAAAAATTTTTTTTTGTTTTTTATCCTGAAGACCAGTGCCCTCTTCTTCCTGTGTCTCATGTAGACATTTCACAGTCCAAATATACAGAGCAAGAATAGATGAAATCAACATGTTTACCATTATTCTATCTAAATTTTCAAAGAAAAAGGGAACAAAAGGTGAGTGATGACTGAGTTGCGTGGCTATAATTGAGTTTCTGTTGCTTTTATTGTTATAATATTTTAATTGGCATAGATACTTAAATGTATATCAAAATGCATGTCACAGCTCTTGTACAAAAATAAATTTGACTCTAGAGCACATTTTCTTTAGTGAGAATGATAAATTATCTCAGAGCTTGTGATTCTCTACTTTTAAAAATCATAAGGTCAGTTCTTTAATTAAAAGATAAAGAAAAGTAGGCAGTGTCCATGTAGTGAAATCACTTTTATCAGGATAATCTAGTAACAAAAAAAAAAAATTATGAAGGGAAAGACACAATCTCTCTTCAGAATAATTGGTCCAAGAATGACTTCTTTATAGTCTCATAAGACCCACATCTAGAAGTCTCCCATCATAGTAAAAGAAAATGAAAACTCTATTGTGTACAACAAATAATTTCTTCTAAGTTTACTCATTTCATTTTTAATCATAGGCCTTAGTTATTTTATCCTATTAAATAATAAGTCTCTTACATATCAACATTCTCTTTTTCAAAACAATTAACATGAATATATGGTCAGCCTCCAGTATAGGAAATACACATATTTAACATGAAGTTGCAATTACTGGCAAATATATGTTGTTAAATACAGTACAGCTGTATGTTCCCTTACCCTAGCCTGACAGCCTCCTTCATTTGTTTCCATGGAGGCAGATTAGACAACTACCTTTTACACTCCTGAGATTATGGCTCAGTATTGCACAGACCATTAGATAATGGAATACAGCTGAACATATATAAAAACCAGCTCCAAGAATGTCTGTGGACAGAAGTCCCAAGGGGTAGCAGTATCTGGATGTGTGAGTATGTGATGACAGTACTCTACAAACCTAGATACCAAAGGGCTTCCTGCCCCCTTCAGCCCTGTGAAATAACATGGATATTGTCTTACCCACCTGATATTTTAGCAAACTGCCAAGGCTTATTGATGAACCAACACTGGATTGAGTGCCAGAAACATTCTGCTCCCTAAGATTTGCCCTCCTGTGAGACTCCCATCAGATTTTTGGACCTGCCATCTAGTGGCCACTGCAGTAACAAGACAATCATTACATTTTGGCCTTCTTTTATTTTTTAAATTTTTATTTTTTTTTTAAAGTTAAATGTGGCTCATCTGCAGCTAAATATGGAGGTGCTCCACCCATTAAACTATAGTTCCCACCTCCCTCGTTAGATACGCTGCCGTTTTCATAGAGCAGCTTCAATCAGACCATTTGTTATGTTCAAAGAAAAACAGATTTTTCACGCAAAATGATACACTTCGCACCTGGATTTGAAAAAAGAAAGTAAGTCTTCTTCCATTATTGAAAAAGGATCTGGAGGGGGGAGAAGGGGGAGCTGGAGAGCAGGCATATATTCTGTCAAGTAGTTCTACTTGTGAGACTAATTCTTCCAAACTGTGCACCCAACAGAGTAAACCTCTTATTTTGCTGCTTTTACACTGATCCCCCACATAGCTGTAATGTTCTAGTTGTTTTCCCTGTCCTATAAACCACGTAGGCATTTGCTATTATACATAATGTTGGCAAAGGAACAATTTACAAATGACTTAAGCAGGTAATTATTTGTTAGAATATAGGTCTATGGAAGTATATGTTACCGTAGCAAAACCTGGTAAGAGGTTAGTTTTGTTTCTGTGTTTCTATTATAATCCCTGGTTGTTAGTTTTTCTTTTTCCAGGGATTTATGAGTGGAATGTAAAAACGCACAGTGGGCTATTATTATTATTTATTATTTGTCAAAGGGACATGAATATACAGAGCAAAGGCCAGTTTGTGAACTATGCCAGACAGTTCTCCATCCAAAAGACCTCAAAATACAACTCTGAAGCAGGTCCTAAAAAATGCAGGACAGAATGAAAGCAGATGGGTGAATGATACTTATTCAATATCTTAAATATAGAACTCACTAGTGCAGGTGCATCTTCAGATGTTATTTGAAAGAAGAGACAGAATATCTTGGCATTGTGTCATTTATTCATAAATATTATAAATTTTATATTATTTGAGAAAATATTCTAAATATGCAAGGTAGTTTAAAAGAAGGTGTGAAAGCTGATTCCCTCAAATGAGACAAAGGGCAAATCGAGTGACTGAACATAAGAAAGTGGAGAAGAACCAGGCCAAGGATGGATCCAAGGAAAAACAAATCCCACAGGAACACTTAAAGTTTGATGGAAAAAATGCAGGGATTTAAAAAAATAAAGAATCCAAACAATCAAGGAGGATGATGATCTTGGCAGCTATGCCTTGAATATACTAAAATTGCCAAGAGAATCCAGGAACAATAATGGCAATGACAGCGATTTAGCTGTGGGAATTGCAGTGCAAGAGTGTAGAATTCTGTGTAGTGGACATAGGGGTTGGTTCTGGTCTCGAAGACAGTATCA
The DNA here is from genome assembly GCF_029281585.2 of Gorilla gorilla gorilla. Classification (NCBI taxonomy): domain Eukaryota; kingdom Metazoa; phylum Chordata; class Mammalia; order Primates; family Hominidae; genus Gorilla; species Gorilla gorilla. The sequence continues at coordinate 125,392,554 of NC_086017.1, read as the reverse complement.
TAGAGCAGGAAGAATCGTTAGATTTAGCTAACAGCAGGGTAAAAGGTAGAAAATGTTTGTTGAGGAAGATGGAAGTCTATGAAGCTATCCAAGGAGGCCATAGTATTTTTTGAATACCTGTTATCTGCCTTACACTATGTTAGTTTTTACCGAGTATACTGTAGTTGTAAGTCAGGATCCTCAGGCCAAAAATAAACCTATTTTAAAGTGAAAAAGGTAAGAATAACCCACATGAAACAATTAGAGAATGTAAAGCAGCTGATGTTATTAGGGATAGCAGGATTTTAGAGGAGGGAGAAATCAGCAGGCCTCATGGTAATCATAGAAAAACCATCTGAGAAGTAAGACCTAAGCTGGGACTGAAAGAATTGGTATGTGGGGAATAGACATAAACAAGGGAGAAATATGATGAAATCATCTGAATAGAAATGAACATGGTGTTTTAGGGGAGTAGTGAAATGACTTTACTCGGTGAAATGGATGGTTTGAGCAGGAAAGGAGGGAGAAGCTGGTAGGATAGTAAAGCAAAGCTGTTGTGTGAACCCAAGAATATAAGGATTCATCAGCATGTTATGGGGGCATTTATTAATTCATCCTGAAAGTATTTATTGAGGGCATATTATGTTCCAGGCACAAATTAAACAAAACTTTTCCCCTTATGAAATTTATATTTAATGAGGGAAAATAGACACCCCCCCAACAAAAAAAGCAAACAAATAAATGAACAAGTTAAGTTTAGAGAGCGATTAGTGCCATGAAGAACATTAATCTGAGTGATAAAATAGAGAGTGACAGGCTAGAGTAGTGATGGTCCCAAAGGGGGAGAGTAGAGAGTATTCAAAATTGGAGGCCAGGCACAGTGGCTCATGCCTGTAATCCCAACATTTTGGGAGGCCAAGGCAGGTGGATTGTTTGAGGTCAGGAGTTCGAGACCAGCCTGGCCAACATAGTGAAACCTCGTCTCTACTAAAATACAAAAATTAGCCGGGTGTGGTGGTGCGTGCCTGTAATCTCAGCTACTCAGGAGACCGGAGCAGGAGAATCGCTTGAACCTGAGAGGCGGAAGTTGTAGTGAGCTGAGATGGCATGTCTGCGCACTCCAGCCTGAGCAACAGAGTGAGACTCCATCTCAGAAAAAAAAATTGGAAATTCTCAAGACTTGGAGATAATTTGGATAGGGAGGAGAAAGGGTAGACACAGGTGATATGTAGCTATCTAGTCTAGGAAATTAAAGTTTGCAATGCCAGTATATAAGCTGGAAAGATGGAAAGTGAGAGAGAGGAAACATTGAGGAGGTAGTAGAAAAGCTAAGTGTTCCCATAACTCCCCCTTGATGCAGTTGTCTACCAGGCAAGTTTCCCAGTTCCTTGAAAACGTTAGCCCCTAACTCACTAACACTCTTTCCATTACTACCCCATTACAATTATTGGTTATTCACTGTGTAAATACACACTCCCTCTAATACCTCCTCTCAATTTCTAGAACTTCTCACGATTGATTCTCCACTCTGCCATAGCTACTCATTCCCATGGCTGCATTTTTGATGTTTTAATTACTAATAATTACAATATTCCACAATCTCAATTTCAAGCATTCCATTTTCCAACCACAGCCTAATGTCTTGGTAGTTCAATCCCTTTGTTACCCCTAATACACCAATTCCTTAAGCCCACTAGGACCCCTAATTCATTGATTTTACCCATAGCTTCTCATATGCTCACTTCGTTACATAGCGTAGATTCCATGGACAATGATTTTAATCATTTCCTTGCATGCGCCTTTAGCACCATTGACCTTCTCTGGCTTCACTGGGCTCTCTTGACAAATCTCAACTATACTGATCATATGCAACTCCCCATCTATTTCATGCCTGTGTGCCAGCTGAATGTGGCTGGAGAAAAACACACAAGCAAATGTATAACTCTCAGTTTAAATTCATGATCCCTCAAGGAGGCCATTAATGCTGCCCAGCAAATATAATATGTTTCCTTGTCATTTACTCTTCCATATCTGTACAAGAATATTTCATATTTTTCCCTCTCTCAAATTTCTAACACCTCCTCCCCCATCCTTACGCTCAACTTAGAACCTTTCTTTCTACTTCACTGAAAAAATAGAAACCATCAAAAGAGAACTTCACAAACACTTGCTGTCCAGCACACCTACCCTCCCATCTTTATCTGTACCCATGTATTTTGCCTTCTCTCCTGCAACTGTGGATAAACTCTGTGTACCCTTGGCTCAGCCCATCCCTCATTGTGCCTTAGAATCTCTCTCCTCTTGCACATGCATAAACAGTGCTCCTGAAAAAGCTCACATCTTTCTTCTGTTTTATCAAATTTTCTCTTTCTATCAAAACTTTCCTATCAGTATACAAACACGTTGTAATTTATCTCATCCTAAAAATACCCTTATAAACCATACTCCCTAGCAGCTCCTGTCCCATTTCTTTGATTTCCATTACAGCAAAGCTTCTCAAGAAATGCGTATAATCACTATAGACACTCTCCAATCCTATGCTCTGGTTCTCTTTTGCCCCTCTAGTTAGCTTTTGCACCTACCAGTCTAGTAAAACTGTTGATGCTAAGGTCACCAGTGACTTCCATGTTGCTAAATCCATTAACCATTCAGCAGTCTTTGTCTTTCCTGATGTCTCAGAATCGTTTTACATGGCCCATTATTTATTCTCCATTAAAACACTTTCTTCACTTGGCGTTCAGTCCACCACACTCTCCTGATTTTTTTCCTGCCTCACAATCTACTCCTCCTCAGTCTCTTTTGCTAGCATATTCTCATTTCCCAAGCAGGTAAACATTAGAGGGCCCTAGAGCTCAATCTTTGAAGCTCTTCTCTTCACCTCCATTCACTCTCTTAATATTTGCACCCAAGCTTATGGTGCAAGCTTGTATCTCTAGTCCAGGCCTTTACGCAGAATTCTAGGCTCACATATTCAGCTGCCTATTCAACATCTCCACGTCTGTCTAATGAGCATCTCAAACTTGACATACCAGAAATGGAATTCCTTATTTTACCAAGCAAATACATAGCCTCCCCAATATTGGTAAATAACACTCCACTTTTAGGGTTGCTCAAATCAAAAATTTATTTCTCTCCCAGACCTGTATTTCTCTCACAAACCCAACCATTGAACAAATCCTGCAGCTCTACCTTCAGAATAAATCCAGAATCTTACCACTCCTCATCCTCATCACCACTACTACCCTAATCCAAGCAACTATCATTTCTTACCCGGATTATTGCAATAGCCTCCTAATTGTCTTCCCTGCTTCTGGCCTTACCACTTACAGTCTATTCTCAAAATGATAGCCAGAGTGATGCTTTGCAATATATGTAATGTAATTTCAGTCAGACCACATCACTTCTCTGCTCAGAACTCTCTGATGGCTCAACATCTCACTTGGAAGAAAAGCCTTTGCAGTAGTTCACAAGACCTTCCATATTCAATTTCCCCATTACCTCTCTGTCTTCATTTAGCACTCCACCCTAGCTCACTCCCCTCAACCTTCATTGACCCCTTCCTAACCTCCAACCTACCATGCATGATCTCACCTTTGCACTTGCTTTTCTGACCGCCTTAAATGTTTTCCCCAGATAAGGCTTGTTTGCTTATCATCTTCAGGTCTTGGCTCAATTTTCACTTCTAAGTAAGGACTTTCGTAACCACTGTATTTAACATTTAACCTTCCACCCCTTTTGGTTCATAGCACCTACTGCCTTCAGACAAAATATATATTTTATTTGCACATTTATTTCCCCTTGCCATGGAATATAAGCCCCATGATTGTAAGGTTTTTTTGGTTTTGTTTGTTTGTTTTTTGCCTGTTCTATGCTCTAAGAAATCCTCAGTGCCTAGTACAGAGCCTGGCACATAGAGAGTGTTCAGTAAATATTTGTTGTATGAATTGAAGGAAATAATAACTGATTCTTTCCCTGGGTTTGGAGGTGTTTTATTAAATGCAAAACATAATATTGTGGCATAGGCTCCATGATTCTCCATGGCAAAATTTTCTTATTCTTCAAAATTAATTTTGAAAGTAAGAGTGCTTTATGCAGGCTTATCCAGAATATTAGCTAGGCCACTATTTCTGTTCAGCACCCAAAGCAGCAACATCCAAAGCATTTATTAACTTTTTTTTCATTCAGTAAATGTTTATCAGGGAATATGGGTGTTCTAGACACAGGTGGTGACATGTGCAAAGACTCAGAAACTTAAGAAAATATAGTACAATGTACTGTCGCAATATTACAAGTGACAGATAATGATGTTCTGAGCTAATGTGGTGCAATGGGGATGAGAGGTAGAAATGTGGAAAACATTATGAAGTGAAAGGGCACTAGATTCAAGAAACCTGGTTAGTGGATACACAAAATACAGTCTACCTTTATCAGGCTATAAAGTGGAAAGTGATTATAAAAGAGTTAGATAAGAATGAAACTTAAACATAGAGGACATGGATTGTAAATTTTCCTTTGTAGGGTATAGACTTAAAATTTCTCATTGTCAGAGTGACTATAAAAATATTCAGTGTGTCTACTGGTGACCTTGGCAAAATCATTTGAAAGGTGTTCCCAGATCAGACCCTAACTCTCATTCTTTTAACATTCTGACTGACAGTTGAAATAGTTTGAGGTCCCAAATTTTTTGTCTAGTAATCTCACCCTTCCTGAAAGTAATTTTTCTTATTTTATGCAAAAATTGCTATATTAAGACATAGAAAAATATATGTGTGTTTTTAACAGGTAAAGGTATAAAGAAAACTAGGCTTTTAAAATTTGTAAGTTTAATAAATTAATATTAGTTCAAAACCCAATTAACTGTAAATATTGCTTTCTATTCAAAAAAGGCCTCCTTTGGTTATTAGGATTGCACATCTATATGCACGGGTGATTATTTGAAGGTGAGATAAAAGCAACCATGATTCTTCCTAGGTATGGAACTTTGGCAGATGGGTGAATGGTAATACTATTAATATTTACTCACATAGGGAACATAGGAGGAAGAGAAAGTTTGAAGGAAAAGATGAATTCAGCTTTGACATGTTGAATTTAGGATGCTTTTGGAATATCTAATTGTAATTGTCTAGTAATTCATTTGATATCAAGGATTAGAGGTCAAGAGAGAAGTAATGGCTCAAGATACAGATTTGAAAGGTATTTAAAAACAGGGAGATATGAATGTCCAGTAGGCAATGGACATATTAGTCTGAAATATGTTTAATAAAGCATTACAAGATACAGACCTGAATATCAAGGAACTTACAAACACTTATGTGATATTTTCCTAGACCGATTTTCTCTTAAATCCACTCCCACTCATCCCTCAAATCAACACACATCCTATCCCCAGCTTTCCTTTAAAATGCCTACGATTTACCCTTTACATTGCAGGTATACCTTGATTTCTGTAGTAATTGTATACCTCAAAATCGCATGCTGAACAAAATTATGTACATGAGATCACGTAGTCAGTTGATTCATTACTCCAAGAAACTATGGAATGAGTCAATTTGCATTGTTAATGATGTCCCCCTATTTATCACCCCCTTTAAGTGTTTTTGTCTGATTTTTGTGTGGGGGGTACATCATATTCAACTGATATAATGTCAAATTATTGAGATATTTAAAGAGACTCCTGTTAAACAGTGAGAGAGAAGTCATCTTTATTCTTTCTATTTCCATCTTTATTCTTTTTTTCTTTTTCTTTTTCATAGAGAAGGAAGCAGAGGTACTCAGAATTTAAATAATTCCCCAAAGGTCAGCCTACATTTAAAGTTAAATGTAACTTTAAATTTTATTGCTCTCTGAGATTCTTTTTTTTCTAGCATTGAATCATTTTTAAATGTTTTCTTGCCATTTCCCTTTTGTCACCCCTATAACCTCAGTAGGTTTACTTGTTTACCTTTTTATTCTAGAATATCTTGTGTCTGTTCTGTCTGACGATACTTGAAATTTTCCTGACAGGCAGCCATTGAGTGAACAGTTTATGTAGTTTTATAGTAGTAGTTGTAATCTCTGCTGTCCCAGTTTTCTAGTATGTATGATTGTTTGGGACTTCTCTGTGCTCTGCCCCTTTATTGGCAGTCTCACTTTCTTTCTCGTGTCTTACCTTTATCTCTCCAGAAAAGCTTCTGCAAAATGTATCTTTCCCACCAATCACAATGCTGCAGTCTTAGTGTATGCAGTCTCTATGGTAACTGGGAAACATGCCACAACACCAAGATTACTGGAGCAACCATCAGAGTGGGGAAATCAGCGCATGCCCTCCTCTGGCACAACAGAAGTTTCCCCATTGAAACTGGAATCAGATACCTGTATTTTAATATGCAGGGCAAGGAAGGTGGCAGAGGAAATGCTATAAGCCCAGTCTCTCTAAAGGCACATTACTGGGGTTTGATGGAATTCTTGAAGTTGATCTTATTTATCATGAATAAAGCTAGATTCATGTACTGATCCTGAGCAGACATGGATAAACTGGTTGAACTTGAGGAGATTTTTTTTTCCTGCAGATACATGACTAGTTTGTAAACAAGAGAATTTTACTAAATTAGTATATATGCTTAGGTAAGCTCAGGGAAATTACCAATGTACTGTAAAAATTATTCACTTGCATTGTAGAGACAGACTTTTTCAGATGATTTCCCTAGCAATTGCATTGTTGACCCAGGGAGGACAAAAGGCAAAATTGGCTCTCTCTGAGCCTGCCTTAGAGTGGGGTCAGTTCTATTAGGTCTTGAAGGGAATGAGGATGAAGCAATGAGACTTTTCTGGGGTGCTTCCTTTAGGACTGAACTTCATTCCAAATATGCAGAGGATCTGACTCCCAGGTACAGCCCAATGGAAACAAAGGGCGTAAATCAGAGTTTCATAACTTTGGCCCTGTTAACCTTTGGGGCCAGATAAATCTTTGTGGAACAGGGCTGTCCTATGCGCTGTAAGATGTTTAGCAGCATCCCTGGCATCTACCCTCTAAATGCCAGTAGGAACTTCTCTAACCGTGACAACAAAAAATACAGATATCCCCTGATTGGGGGCAAAAATTAGCCTCAGGTTGAGAACCACTGGCCTAAAGCAAGATGCAGCTTGGGTAAGAAAAGAGAGTTGGAGAATCCCTTAAAAGGCCCAGAATATTCACTAGTTGATCATTCAGCAGGTATTTATTGAGCCCCTGTTATCTTTCAGGCACTCTTCTACTTACCAGGGATACCACTGTGAAGAGTCATGATCTCGTGGAGCTTACCTTCTAGTACATGTATGCCACATGTTCCTAACTAGCAGGTTCCCCTTCCCTCCACACAGCATAACAGCAAATGCTTCAAGCCAACTGAGGGCCAAGAAAAGAAAAACACAAGTTCATATTTGAAGATTCTTTTTTCAGTTTATGAACCTCAAAATGGCTTTGATTTAAAAATGAAACTTGGCAAGTGATTAGTTCATATGTTTTAGTTTATAATATGTTTTAATCATTTTGGGTGTTTTCAAAACAAATGGTGAGATTAGGGTTTTTTTTCTCTTCTATTTTTGGCCCCTTTCCTCTGGAGAGTCCTTCTCTTGTGTTTAGTTCTTGGTGTTCTTAGTATATTTGAAGAATGCTTTTAAGTATTTGAAATGTGTGTACATGGTTGAAAGGGGATGAGGAAGAAGAAACAGAAGACTTCATGACCCTGCTCAAACCAATACCCATACCCCAGTCCTAAAGCAGTGTCCGGGCACCACATCTTCAAGGAAGGCCCCTTGGAAACCCCTCATGGACCAGTCCTCTGACCCAGGTGATCTCCTAACCCCCTTTATGTATTCTTATGAGGATATATGATAAAGAATGGACTGTGAGATTTGTTGTTCAAATTTTTCCCCTTAGAATGTGAGCTCAGTGGGTATTAGTACCATGTTGGCTCTGTCCACAGTTCTACTATCTTCAGCATAAGGCCTGGTATACAGTAAGCGCTTAAAAAATACATGTCGAATGGCTGGGTGCAGTGGCTCACACCTGTAATCCTAGCACTTTGGGAGGCCGAGGCGGGTGGATCACGAGGTCAGGAATTCAAGACCAACCTGGCCAAGATGGTGAAATCCCATCTCTACTAAAAATACAAAAATTAGCGGGGATTGTTGGGGGTGCCTGTAATCCCAGCTACTAGGGAGGCTGAGGCAGAGAATTGCTTGAACCTGGGAGGCAGAGGTTGCAGTGAGCCGAGATCGTGTCACAGCACTCCAGCCTGGGCAACAGAGAGAAATTTGGTCAAAAAAAAAAAAAGAAATATGTGTTGATTGACTGACGAACTAACTAAGAAACCTAGCTTTTGGGATGTCCTTCCCAAACACTTTAAGCCTGCACACTGCCTGTGGTTTAACGTGCCTCTAGTATGAGACCTCATTGTCTTCCTTATTACTTTGTAAACTGTGAAGTAACATGTTCGCTATCTAGTTCCAAGCTTTGTTCAGTGATTTGGAGGATAAATGCCTGTGACTCTCAGTGTCAGAAACAGAGTAAAATTACATATCATATTTACTTGTTTTCTTGTTTAATATATGTTCCCTCTACTGGAATTTAAACTATACAAGGTGGAGAACTTGATCTGCCAATAATGTTATCCTCTGTGCCTAGAACGATGTCTGACACATAGTAGATACTCAACAAATATTTGCTGATAAAATAAATGATAGGCATTTCATCTATTAATATATTGATTGATAGATTGATTACTTATTAGTGAACAAAAAATGCAGTAACGTGATGAAGTTCTTAGTCATTCATTCAATATCCTAGAGCAGTTCCTAGCATATAGTAGGCACTCAGTAAGTACCTGATGAGTGAAAGAACTGATTCCAATATACTGAAGATTTTTTTTGACTGAGTATATCAGTTTTCTGGGGCTTTGCAACGAACTACCACAAACTGAGTGGCTTAAACAACAGAAATTATTTGTCTCACAGTTATAGAAGCTAGATGTTCAAGATTAAAGTATCAACAGGGTCGGCTCCTTCTAAGGCTGCGAGAATCTGTTCCGTGACTCCCACCCAGCTTCTGGTGGTTTCCTGGCAATCTTTGGTGTTCCTTGGCTTATAGAAGCATCAGCCCCAATCTCTGCCATCATCATCACATGATGTTCTCCCTGTGTGCATGTCTGTGTTTAAGTTTCTCCTTTTTTTAAGTACACTAGTCATATTGGATTGCAGGCCCACTCTACAGCATGACCTCATCTTAATCACATCTTCAATGACCCTATTCACACATCTATTCATATTCTAAAGAATTGGGGGCCAGAATGTCAACATACGAATTTTAAGGGAACATAATCAACCCATAATACTAAAATAATAGAGATCTTCAGGTAGTAACATTTTGATGGATGACTTCTATTTGGAAAACATCAGCTTCTCAAAATAACATCTAGATTTATGATTCTATATGGAAATTGATGTGGTAATATTAAATAGCATTTACTATGTTATTCCAAGACATATATGTTTATAGAGAGGAAACATAAAGAAAGTCCAAGAGGCATGAATGTACATGGCATATATCCTTGAATGCTGAGTAGTGTGGTGTCACCAGACAATGGGTTATGTGGGGAACACTGCTGAGAGGTGCCAAAGGGATTTGTATATGAAGCAAAGGGGCTTGGGGGTTGGGCTTCATTTTACAGGCCTCCAACATATAAGGCAAAACTTGCTGAATGGTAAATGAGTATAGCAGGGATGAATTTTATTGTATGTAAATTATACCTCAGTGAACCTGACCTTTAAAAGAAAGAAAACAATGAGTTTGAAGAATGGATTTTGGAAGCTAACAATTCAGAAGTGTTTGGTGACTTTGGCAAAAAAAAAATTGTTTAATTAGAAACACAGCTAGAGAAACCAGATTGTAATGGTTTGAGGAATAAACGGGAGCTTAGGAAGCTTGAAGGTGGCACCAAAGAGGGAAAGATAAAGTCTGCAAAAGATGGTTTGTTGTTTGTTAATTATCATTGTTATTGTTGTTACTTTAAATGAAGACAGCTAAAGCATGTTGGCAGGCAGTAGGAAAATTGAAAATACAAAAGAAAGGAAAAGTAACTGATATAATAAGATCCCGGATGAGGTTATCAGTGCTAGGCAGAAAGATCTCTGAAATGTTACAGGTGGATTCATTGGTGGCAAAGGTGGAGTGATAGGAAGTGCCATTTGATGGCCTCTGTTTTCTCTATGCAAGAGGAGGCAAGGTTACTAGCTGAGAGTGAAGGGTAGGGGATGGGTTATAACCAGTTAAATAGAGTAATGAATGAAACTGTGGAGTGAAAAAGGAAACTGACTAGGAGCAAATTTTAAAATTGCAAACTAATTCTGAAATTCGAACTTATGCTGGAAACCGTAATTCTGCAGGAGCATCAAGCTGTACAATTTTGTGCTTTTTCTCCAGCAAGGGTCAGCAGCCTGGAAGCTGAGGAGAACATACATGTGGGTTCATCTGAGCTCCAGAACTAGGTAAATACAGTTGAGAACTGTAGATGAGGGAATTGATGGAGCTGGTGGGTATCTCTAAAGTTAACAACCATGGGCGTCCAGACTGGTAGAGAAGAAACTGGAAAATAGTAGTCTGGGAGAAAAGAGGAAAAAACAAGAAAACCAAAAAGTCATGGTGAGAAAGTAGAGTACTTGTTTTCTGGAGCCATATGTGTCCCCGTAAGGAGCCCGGCCTTACAAAACAAGTCTTATGTCACAGGTCTCAGAGAAAATGCAGAAAGTAGAATGAACACATTACAGGGCATAGACTGGATTCAAGAACATAGCCTGGTGGTCAGTGTTTCATTCCTAACTTGCCACTAATTTAAGGCAGCTGTCATTACCGCCATTATCACAGAATGCTAATCCTTAGGAAAAGAATGTAAGAGTAGAAGAAATACCTGTGCATGTAAGAGCAGAATAAATAGGAACCTCCCGTGCGGCAATGGCAATAAGCTTGACAAGAGGCAAATTGTTTTATTTTTTGCCTTGGATTCCAAAAGTGTACTGAGGTTTCCCTCTAGGCATGCTCTTTTACTTTTCTTAAGATTATCGATTTATTCTGTTAGAGAGTCTACAGAGGTGACACTCTTCTTTTTTGGCCCTCGCTCTCCCTTTCTTTGTTTTCTCTTTCTCCTCATTTCCTCCTATCTTAATGGATTGAATGTTGTCATATGTCTCAGCAACCCTCCCCAACCCAGTGACCAAATAAAGTATTCCCCATTACTCACTATTGAATTTTGTTTAATCCCCAAGAAGACTGGGCTAAGAAGTTAGTGCTTGTTTAGAAAACACTTTTAGGTACTTTGCAGATAACACTGTACCACTAATCCCTCATGCCCTATACATTTAGATGAACCTGGGTGTCTCTCTCTGGTATTCGTAAGAAAAGCCCTGCTCCTATGGGCCCTGTCTCCATATGTCAGCCTAGCAAAGTAACCAACCATGTTATGCACTGTGAGATACCATGCTCTAGTTATCCTTTACTTGCTTGAGTGGACTGAGATGAACATAATATACAAGGTTTAGTAGTTCCTAAACCCTATGAGAATTCCTAAGCTCCTTCTCTTGATGTTGTCAATATATAAGTTCAAAAAATATCTTTGGGGGAATTTCAGTAAACAACTCTAAAGAAGTCCTCTTTCCTTTGCAAATATAAATCCTTTGTAAAATTTTATTTTTTTCCTTTTGTTTTCTACTCCTGATTCTATTATAGCCCTAGCAATGCTAAAAACCAGCTGGTTTGGAGATTAATATGACCAGACATACCATGAATTTTTTAAATCTCAAAAGTCCCAGTTTATCCTTCTTGGTAAATCGAATATCTGTTATATATACATACATATACACATACATAAACACATACATACAGACATACATATTTATGCAGTATGTTATTATGTCTTCTCTAAATTCTTTTTTTTGTCTCCCTGTCTCCTAGAATTCTTCCTAAATGCTTTTTTTGTTATAATAAAGAGGTAGGAGAAAGAAAACCTGAAGAAATGGAGGAGAAAAGAGTATGAAGTGCTAGAAGATGGAAGGAGAAGGCACACTATGGAATAAGGGAAACCAGTGAGGAGATTGAAAAAGTAGTGATTTTCTTTTCCCTAGTTCCCTTAGACTGCTTTTAGGTTTGGTTTTGATATTTCTCTCACCTAATGCCCCGAAATGACCTCTCCCTAGCAATTTGTTCCATAAAAAATATTCCTCTTACTGCCAGAAAATATCTCTTACCTGTCAAGCAGGTTGAAATATCCTGCCCCAGCATCTAAACATCCTCTCCAGCCTGCCAAGCCCCTAACCACCTGTCCCAGGGGACTTGGACCCATTGCCATTAGTTCTACACACCCCCTACCCCATGCCAGCATGGAGAGTGTTAATGGCTGATGTAAGTGTGAAAGAACATAAGCGATAATTTGGTTTTACTTTATTAAAATTCAAAATATAAATAGGTAAACTACATGTTGAATTCATTAAATTCTTCCTCCACTGTTTAGAAATACAAAAACTGCATTTTTAGAAAAGGGATTGATTGGTGTCATGTACGTATTTGTTCACGTCTGTTGATGCAAGATAATAAGAGTATTAACATAGAGGTGGAATAATGGTATTTATAATTTCATCACCACTGTTTATATAAGATAAAAATGTCTGAAAGCAACAGAGAGAACATTTGCTGCTCTATACATACATTAAATTCTCCCATTTTTGTTTATAAAGCATTTGAGGAGGAAAAACAAGTTTAACAAATTGAGGAAGAGTTAGTGTTCTTTTTACCATGTCCACTGACATTTACCTAAGGTAGCCAGGTTCAGAAAATACCAAAATATAGTGGAGAGGGTAACTCCTTATAAGAGAATATAGGGACCAGAAATATGCACTTGGTTAACTGTTCTCTGAGACTGAGATTACTTGAGCTAGATTATGGTCCTCTGTTCAATGCAGAAATTGTTCTACCCCAGAGAGTAGTGAGTACTACGTCTGGGAGACCAGTAACTTGTGTGTAATTTGCCTGTAACTTGAGATATGTATCTTAGGGGCTGAGGCTCCATTCCCTCTTTCAAAAAAGAAAGGAAAAAAATGGTGCTTCAGATCAGATTGTAAGGACTCATTTCAAAAACTTAAATAATTCTGGGTAGACTTTTATATTTTCATGGCTGTTTGGGAAAGAAAAGGTAGTTGGGAGTGGAGAAGGGGTTTCTTATTTATATAAAAATTAGCTGTGTTGATAATATAGCTCACAAAGGATCAAGTCATTCATGAAAGGTTAATGGATGTTACAGGGCAAATGAATAAAAACAAATAAAGAACGAGAAGAGGAATCATCATGGCAGGTGGTTATATTTATAACTTGTCTAAAGTGGGCTAATAACCTGTCAGTGATAATAGAGACAGAAACTCTCCAAAACATACATTAGAGTGGAAGGTCCTTGAGGGCAGAAGTAGAATCCAGTTGGCAGAGTAATCAATAATAGACTCGGGAAAACTATTTGTTGAATTAATGAATGAATGCATGGTGTTGGAAATACTTTGTATATTCTCCCCTATCTTAACCAACTCTCAAGATAAGTTCAGAAACTTTATTAGGCTGTCATGAAAGAGTTGATATTTAACAAGGACATAAAGCAACTAATTTTTATTAATTATTTCCTTTTAGTCCCCATTCACATTCCTATTCCTGTCTACACCCATAGGTAAGCATATTTTATTGTCTGTTGGACCAATTTTGCATGAAAATGTTAGGAGATGAAGTCAGAGAAGTAGTAAGGGACATACTGTATTGGTCTAACAGACCATAGTAAAGGCTTTAGAATCCTAAGCATCAGTGAGCCTGAAAAAGTCTAATGGGCAGGAGAGTCTTTGAAATCACAACAACAACCCTATTTTTTTCAGAATTACCAGATGAGACACTTCAGCCAAAGGCTGGAGCCCTAGATATAAGAGCTTGATTTAGGCTGTTTGTTAACTGTGATATTTCTGACCAGTATAAATAAAAATAAACTGTGCTTCACTGGACCTTTGTTTTTTGCCTATTGAGCTAGTTTTATCCATCAATTTACCCCAGTTGGCAGCCTTACCTAAGAGAAGCTTAGGGAGCAGTAGCAAATGTGTTTTTCAGCACACTGAAGACCTTATAGAACTTATCTATAAGGTCTCCAGTTCTAAAGTGTAGGATTTAAGACACTAAACAAAAATTTAAAATATTAGATAGATTTTCCCTTGTACTAACTGTTCACTGAACTAAGAATTATAGAATTCTTGTGTATTTAATAGTGTATGCATAAATCACTTTGCAAAGGAAAGAGAGGTTAAAAGTTCACATAAGACATATATGATCTCTAACCAAGTCCTTCCAAGGTGAACCAATTTGCTACACTTACTTGTAAGAATGAGAGAAATCCGATAGTTTGCCTAAGATGGGATATTCAGAAGAAGTCATTTTCTTGTCCATTTATGTCTAAATCTTTAAAACTCTGAATCCATGTTACTAGTAGAACCGAGGGAAATAGCCTAGAATTTTTCTTGTCACTTACAGAGATGACAGACTTACAATATGATGATTCTTTTGAAAGCTTCTTACAAGACCTAGAACTTGTCTGGCTCCATTTATCTGGCCGGGATGTATTTCTATGATTTATCCAATGAGATTCTTAGCAGAGCCTTACATTTACTGCATAAGATAATTATATTTCTTTTCTTTGCCATGACAAAAACCACTCTATACTATACACATAACTTTAAAGGTTGCCTTTTTTTTTTTTTTTTAGCATGTGGACAGTCTATAAAAGCTTTTTTCAGTTTCATCATGTTGACAAGCTGATTCCATTAAATCACCCACCATCATCATGTTCACTTTTTTTTTTCTTTTTTGAAAAGTTAGAAAACAGTGATCGTCTTAGAGTTTTCAAGGCATTCCCTTTGGAAAAAATAAATCTGGAAAAACATGAGTCTGTTCCTTCAAATGGAAAAAAGGCCCTTCTCTTGAAGCTATTCTGGATAGGGAAGGAGCTCTCGGTCTGTTACCCCCTGTAAGATCGGATGTTTTTTAAACATTCTGAGTATAGATCAAACTTCTCTACCTCAGTGTTTATTATGTATTATTTGCTACTTCAAATGGACACTGCAAGAAGTTAACTGAATGACATGAAAGAGATTCGTTCAGGGATTTTTTAGTATTTTGCACCCTCGGATGCAATGCAATTAGATAATATTTTAGGATCACACTGCTGTTTTGATTAGGGCAGATATATCCCTGCTCCTCCCATCACCATGCTTTCCTCACTGAAGGGGAAGAAATCATATGATCATGCTGCTGCTGGGTCATTTAAAGCATTGAGTGGATGTGTGAAATGAGGAAAAAAAAAAAAAAAAAAAAAAAGCTCAGTGTGGGGTTAATTAGCTCTGTGGCGTTGTGGGTGGGTCACTTCCTCCAGACCAAATCATGCAGGAGGAACCATGCATGTGCGGACTGACAAAATTAAAAGAAAGCCCATGAACCTTCAGACTCTAGGACAAAAATTGATTGCCTTTGGAAACAAGAAAGGAACCCTTTCATGCAGTGAGTACTTTGGGCTTCATTGGTCAGAGACGAATGGACTTCCCTTGAAGTGTCGGCTCAGGCCACTGTCATATACTGAAAATGAATCTATGGTTTGAGAAGGACCTGGCAAATCTGGTACTTTTAAAAATTTACCTCTGCTGACACTTTTTAAAATCATGTCTTTCTCAATTAGGATACTAGCCTTATTTTTGAGGTCTCATCTTGGAAATAACATAATTTCTTCCCCAAAGTATGGGTGAATCCTTTATATTTTCGTAATTGTGTTTCACGGTATTTCACAGACTGCTGCGGGTTCCCTGCCCGCTGAGATTCGTTCAGCTGTGGTTTGGCCTGAAGGGTTCCCACTAGGTTGTTTACAATCTAATCCTTGAAGTGGGAGGTTAAGGAGCAGATAGAAAACATCCTCGATCCCTGGATCATTAATAGGTGAATACAAGAATTCAGATATTTACAAGGAAATCTCACAGGCCAGGATTTCTAGGGCAGAAAGATATTGTGAGAGGCTCCTGGAGCATATGCTGACAAGGAGCCAGGAACCAATGGAGATTATCCATGAGGAAAACACTGACAAATATGTTAATAAAATTTCAGTGCAAACCATTTGGGGTTTCTTATGTTTCTGCCTAAATTACTCTGACTTTAGTAGTAATAGCACTTCATGGAGTATACAGAGAGTCACCAAATGTTTATGACTTTTGAGAAGAAGAATATGTGTGTGTGCACGTATGATGTGTGCATTTATAGGTATATATCTTTATTTGAAGTAAAACTATAAGCACAATTGGCTTCTTGAGGTGGGGAAGCAAATGACCCCTTTTAGCAGTATACTTGGAAAACTCGAAGCATCTAGGACGGAATTTGCCACCACCACCACCACCACACACACACACACACACACACACTCCCCAAATACTTTGCTTATTACCTGTGAAAAAAACTGAATTTAGATCTTGTATCAACAGTTAAGAAAATGCAAATTCCCCTAAGTAGAGGCATTAAAACAATTAAATGAATATATTTTTAGCAAACTGAGAGCAAGTTGTGGTTGGGGAGATGGAGAGCTCACTAAGAGTATCCCCAAAGAAGCAGTCTCAGCCACATTTGTTTCTGTTTCTTTAACTGATTGGTGATAGGAATGTGGATGTGGAAATAAGTAGGACTAGAAGGTGGGGGAAGCAGAAAGTAAGTTTTGCTAATTCTAACAACCTATGTTATCAGCTTATTGTGCCACAGCTTTTCAAAATTCAAGTTGCTGGTTAACTTGACACCTTTGCTGTTCCATTCATTATGAAGCAGCATAAGCAATGGCTACATGCACCAACCATTATCCTAGTTAGGTTGTCAAAGTTAGCTTAATGCTGACTTTATTTTCTGTATGATACTAAACAAAACGTTTCTTTTGAAAGGTCTTAGACCTCTATCCACCCAACTCCTGATCACAGTAATAACCAACCTCAAGAAGTCATTAGTGAAGACTAGAACAATATCCTATAACAAGTCAGCTATGAAGAAATTGGCATAGTTTGACTCTTTGATTCATGTTCTTATGGAAATAATGGGTGGCAAAATAAAACTACATTTCTTTCTCTCTCTCTCTTGAATTCATTTTTTTACTGGATCTTCTCTACAAGTTACATTGGAATGAAGATTTTGTTTTTGTTTTTGTTAACAAGATTCGAATAACACTCAAAGGCTTTAAAAGCCAAAGTCCATCTTTAGATATAGCTTTCTTCTTTAATCTACTGCCAGTTTCTTATGTATGTGTATTTTTACCTTCCTGATGCCTTCGCCTGTTGATTGGTACATGTTAGTGCTTTGCTTATAAGAGTTGGGCAATAGTTCAGTGATCCAGTCCAAATCTGGGCCATAGATAGAATGGACTCATCTTCTATTTAAGAAAAGTGGCAAACTGCTTTAAATGAATTTGGTTCAGACAAGGTCATTGGAGCTGTTCATCTAACCCTGTGCTGTATGTAATGGACACTTCTGCTGAGCTCCAAAGCTAAAAGGTAAATAGACAAAGAAAGCCAGTAACTTGCCACCCCTGTTAGACCTTATCTGTGAGTCTGTTATTAGATTTACATTCTTAATCATATGGGGCACATTTTGGTCATTTAAAGGAAATGTTTATTGGTTCTCTTGTTGTCTTTGAAGATAGTCCAGGAAATAATAATAGTGAGTTCATATATTACTTTCTGGACCTTCAAAAAACTTTTTCTTTAATTGGAAATTGAGTTTATATACATATTCAATATGAGGTTTATGAAATATTCAGCAAATTTCTTAGACATGAAAGAATTAATTGTTAGACTGTTTTACTCTAGATAATCACTGTGTTAAAGCCTTAGTAGATTCAAGTACATTTTTCCCAATTTTATTTGTGTTATATGCACTTGGCAAATTGAATAAAAAACGTAAGCACCATATATTACTATTTTGAATGTAATAACTTACCAACTATCTGTATTGCTTATTTCTTTTTAAACTTTAGAATATATTTTACTCAACTGTATTGTGATTCTTTATAATTTTTAGGGTGAACATTTTATAGAATTTTATAGAATCATACAGAGTTAAACAAGACTAGAAAAGTTATTGAATTCATTCGCCTGACTGGAGGCAGAGCTGCATTTATTTTATCCAAAATAGATGAAGATTTTTCCTATTTTAAGAGAGTCAGGAAGAAAGAAATTTCAGAACTGCTCTTAGCAATCTATTTGATTATTTACCACTTGCATATTTAGAATGTTCATCTTTAAGTCTTAAATTCTGCACTGGACGGTTTAATGTCATTTTGCCCTAGGACAAAAGTGCTGATCATTATCCTCTTTGTAACAACTTTTCTTATAGTCAAAAAACCATAAAGACACACCTCAGCTCCTTCTTCCCTAAGCTAAATTATCTCAGTTTTTTAAACATTTGCTTTTGTTTCTGTAACTCTTTCTATACCTGAGTGGCAAAGGGGACTATTTTTAAAAGCTCTGTCATATATGATGCCTCTTAGAGAGGCACTGCATATTTTAATTTCACTGTGCTGATGTGGAAATAGCCACAACTTTTTCATTATATGCTGATGGACAGGGCATTTGTGTTCATTTAACCTTGAGGTTTAAACTTGTTCCCGAAAAAGTAACTGACTCATAGCATTGGCTAGACCCAAGAATAAAGAGCATCAGTTTTCCTAATCTTCAAGCTCATCTTGCCCCCACTCCTAAAATGCACTAAAATTAACTTTTCCTTGACCTCTCTCTGGTGCTATTTATTTACTGATTTAACAACTTTCTTCTGTCATCTCTGTCTCCTAAAATAGATGGACAGCATTTATTCAACAAACATTGGAGTGTCGTGCTGTGTTTCACATACTATGCTAGGCTTGGGAGATTCAAGTGTGAACTGTTAGCTGACTCAGAGACATAGATGTCCCAGGCCATGTTCAGGGAAGAGCAAATAGGCTGTCACCGTATATAAAGAAGCAGCAGTGGGAAAATTTTTCTTAAAAGTAGAGAGGTGGGCCGGGGCCAGATTGTGAAACGTCTTGGAGGCTCTTAAGCAAATAGTTGGTAGTGACAAGTCTAAATGATTAGACCACATGATAGCAGTGCCAAACCTTTTCAGCATCCCTTAAGATCAGTTTACTATAAGTCAAAGGTCCTGGTACATCAATCCCTTTGGAATTTATAGAGCTACAGTTTCAGTAGTTTAAGATATAGAAGAGAAAGTTATTTGGAATCAGATTGTAAAGGATTCCTGAATGTCATCATGCTAAGGAATTGCGTCTAGTTTAGCAGCAATAAAAAACCATCCTAAATGTATTAAACAAACTCGGTCCTTGCCACCCCTCCCAGCACTACTGCTTTCATTTCATTCTAGTCTGCCAGACCCTATCCCCGTAAGAATCAAGAAGGAACAGGGAGATTCATATGGGGTGGGATGGAGTGTTACATTGTATCTTGGCAATGTCCCAGGTGCAGAAGCAGTCCCAGACCTAATTGCCGAACTTTAAAATCTTCTCTCTTTATTGATTATAACCTTATTTCATCATCAAAATTTTGAAGGCAGGCCATTTTTTAGGATTGTTATCATAGCATCTTAAGAAAAAAGATCTCAGTATCATTCTCTTATTGTTCTTCTTGAGACGGATCCAAAATAATATGCGTTTTGGAAAGCAGACCCCAAGATATGTATGACCATTTATGGCATTTATAGTCTTCTTCTTCCTGACCAAAAGGAATGAAAATACATCAAGAATCTGTCCTGCAGGAAACCCCAAAGTACCTAGAGAGCGATGGCACAGGTTCTGTATGCACATATAAATACCCTTGCATCTGGCTTTCTCCTGTAAACGTTTTGCCAAATAGAAAATAGAGAATTAAAAACTCCCAAATTCAGGATGCATGAAATGTCATTAAATCTAGTACAATTTTTTTTGAATCTGTCAGATAAAGGAAATCATGTATCCAGAGTAAAGATGGAATATCAGTTGACAGGCACTTAATTTTGAGAGACATATAAATCTAAAAATCTAATAGTGCCTCATCCTTTGAAAACACTGGAAACCAGAAAGGCATTAGGAAAATCAATAAGGTAAAAATCATCATCCTACTATTTGGAATGACTCCCACATAAGAATTAATTAACGCAATACTTCTAGAACGTTAAAGGGATGTTAAAACATTATCTCTACTGATAGAAAACAAACATATAAACCCATCTAACTTTTAGACAGAGTAGTTAAAGAAAAAAGATTGGAAATATTAATTAAGATTCGAAATAAGAGGTCATTTCTGTCCTGTTGTCACACCATTTACCCTCTTCAGCTAGAAGGATAAGTGTCGAACTTCAGTTCATCCAAATTCCTCAGCTCTGTCATCAGTACAGTGACACATTCTAATTTTCTGACTCATTTGTGATGAATAATCTCTCCCTTTTCTATTCACAATGCTGAAAGTAACCAATTTTTGTGTGAGTTATGATTACTTATTTTCCCTTTTTTAAATTGCACTATTATTGTTTTCTCTTAGCAGAATTTGTCTCACTCTTTATCACCCAGTGTGAATCTCATGTTCAGAAAAGCCCATGGACAGTAATAGTGCCTAGGCTTGGAGTTAGTCAAGAGGAATGAGAGTCTGACGACCCAGATTCTGTTTTTAACCCAGCCAGATACCTCAGCTGGCAAGTGGTTCAGCTTCCTCACCATAAAATGGGTATAATAATAGCTTTCCCTTACCACTGTGAAATATTTAGAATGCAAATCAAGCCAAACCTGTCTGCTTCCAAAGAGAAGCTTAAACTAGCCTGCGTAATCCTGAATGAGCCCAGATTCAAGGGGAAACATAAAGTGGGAAACTCCTAAAGGTAGTGTAATTTAGTGGTTAAAAATATGTAGATTTTGGAATGGCACGCACTTATTCAGATGCCAGCAGCGGTATGATCTGAGCTGTTTCCTAATTTCTCAAATTTCTCTTTTTTCTCTAGTAAATTGGAAGTAACAGTATTTTCTCTTGTAGTGGGGATTAAATGATACACTGCTAACCATGCTTCTCAAACTCTTCCACTTGGGTGATCCTCAAGTTAGAGTGAGTGATCCAATACTAAGGGTGCCTGCCAGGACATTGCTTGAAGTAGTCTGCCACAAACAAGACTTTTCAGTGAAGTCTCAGGTTTCACCCAAAAAATATATATACAGATTTTCCTTTCAGCTCCTCAATATATTCTTGTTTGTTTCACTCAACCGGAAGTTCCATGAGGACAAGAACAGTATCTGTTTTCTTTTTGGTATAACATCGAAGAAGTAGTTATTGGATAAATGAACACGTGTGCGAATAAGACTTTAAATTACTTGCCCACAAGGAATACTGACCCTCCAGGAAGACAGCCATGTATTTATTATTTATTTTGTGGCTTTTTCTACTCCCGTTACACTGCTCACATTCCTGGGTATACTCATATCCAAATTTGGGAAGGATTTATTTCTCAAGGTACCTGAAGGACTCAGTAGATAGTGATTCTTATTATCATTATCATCTCTCTGCTCGGTATTCCTCTACTCCATTGTTGCTAAGCCTTTGTAGATTTTTTTAAAAAAGAAATTATAAAGGACTAGGAAGGTAGGAGTCTGGCAGGCCTTCAAAGAAGCCTGTGTGGCTCTAACCACATACCCTTACCCACTTAGAACTCTTTTTTATACGTTTTCTTTGCTGCTGGCTTTAGTTTATAGCATTTCATGAAAACTCTGTAGAGGTGAGTAGCTATGGGATTGAAAGAGGGTTTTTCTCCCCTATCTGCCTAGGCCAGGGGTTCCTAACCTGGGATTCATGAATGGCCTTCATGGAGTCTAGGAATTCCTTGAAACTTGGTGTTTTTGAGGAGTTTTCTGGAGAAAGAGATTCTCATAGGGATCGGTATCACTTCAAAATGTTGAAAACCACTGCTATAGAACTTTATGTAAACTACACTAGAATTGACTTTAAAGTTATAATTAATAATATTTTTGATTCTTAGAGATTGACACTATATAATAATTTCCACTCAGAAATTATAATACGAAGATTAAACTTCACCCCTCGTCATCCCCCTCTCTCTGCTCATCCCCCACCTTCCACCCTGATATTTTAACGTCCTGAATTACTTGGGCTTTACAGTTTTATACTCTTTGCTAGATATATTTATGCTTTGAACCAAGTGTGCTTAATGCAAATGTTTTTAATCCTCTGTGAAACTTTTATAGGTAATTCTTTGCATTTCGGATAAAAACAACTTATAGACATATAAGGTGAATATCACTTAGGTGGAAAGAGCATGTATCAATGAAATAACAATTTGAATTGAGCAAATATAAATCTATGTAGATTAATACATATTCTCAGAATTACATAGCAGATTATAATTCAGTCAAGAAGTAGGTGTCTTTTGATGCCTATGAACATTTATGAATTGCGTAAGAACTCTGAGATTAAATTTTTAGCCATAGTATTAAGTTTGGGATCATATTATCATTTTATATTAACATATAAGTACAACAATTATATCCAATAAAACTTCCACTTAACTTGGCTTTAATTTGTTTTAGACTATGACATACACACTGTAATTTCTCTCTCCATTTTGGATTCCTATCATTGACAGCCATCTTGTGTGTCATTTGACATCCAGGAAAGATAGTTTTTCGTTCCAGACATTGGATGTGTTAGTCAATTTGGGTACAACTTACATTGATCTCTTTTGATCACATCAAAAATTTAATTTTAACTAATTTTATGAATAAATGCACCTTGAAATTTAGAAAAGAAAGTTATGTGCTTAGATATAAGAACATAAACACTAGGTATAATTTTAAAAGAGCATAATATTGTTGAGAGTTATTGGGTTTATAACATGCAACAGAAAAATGATCATTGAACATATTTCATAGAAAATGGCTAATAATATTTTCTTCTTCTCCCCAAAGGTTAGAAAAGACAGCAAGTTCAAAAAAGGAGAGGGAAAGAAAGAAAGAGAAATAGAGAGAGAGGAATGTAGGGAAGGAGGGAAGGAGGGAGGGAAGGAAGAAAGGAGAGAGGGAGGGAGGAAAATGGTAAGAAAATATGCCCCTGTGCCATAGTCTAATATCCTGGCTTGCAGAGAAGACTAGAATATAGCAAAACTTAGAGCTTTAAAACCTTTGAAGACTAGTCAGTGTTTTTATATATATATATATTTCAAATTTGTATGTGCTTTCAATGAATCATACATAATCTAATTATCTTGCCTAAAATTTTCATTAAACTCATGAATTTTGTGAAACAATGTGAAAGCATTGGAGATCTCCAGCCTCTCATGTATTAGCATATATAATAATCCAGGCTGGAGATTTTCATCTTAACTCGTCTTGTCACCATCCTGCATCAAGTACACCTGCATGTACTTGACCGCAAAGGGAAATCATTTCTTTGAAGAAATCTGTACAATAGTGCAATTGTCCCAGAAACTTTCCAGGAAGGGTGATGTCTTTAATTGCTGGTTTTCTGCTTTAGCCTTTTCAGTGCAAAGATACTTAATCAGGTCCTTCTACTTGATCTCCTTTAGTGAAGTTTGTTTTGCATATTTCTGGAGGCCTTATGTGAAGTTGTTAAAATCCTGGTGTCAGAGAGGCAAGATTGAATCACCCTGTATTAAATTCTTGATATATTTAAGTGGGCTAGAGGTAGAGGGACCTGCTTTGTTTTCTCAGTATCTTTTTTTGGTTTATTAATTTGTCATGGCTCTCCTCCTACTTCAGTTTTATCCTTCTAAGAGAAGCTATCAAAACACTGATGGGTCCGGGCACGGGGTGGCTCACACTTGTAATTCCAGCACTTTGGGAGGCCAAGGTGGGTGGATCACCTGAGTTCAGGAGTTCGAGACCAGCCTGGCCAATATGGCAAACCCCGTTTCTACTAAAAATACAAAAATTAGCTGGGTGTGGTGGTGCGCGCCTGTAGTCCCAGCTACTCAGGAGGCTGAAGCAGGAGAATCGCTTAAACTCAGGAGGCAGAGGTTGCAGTGAGCCAAGATCGTGCCACTGCACTCCAGCCTGGGTGACAGAGGGAGAGTTCATCTCAAAAAAAAAAAAAAAGAAAGAAAAAAAAACAAAGCACAATGATGGGCAGACCAGTCCTATAATAGTTTTTTTTTTGGCCTGTGATTTTTTTTTTTTTTTTTGACGGAGTCTTGCTCTTGTCACCCAGGCTGGAGTGCAGTGGAGTGATGTGGGCTCACTGCAACCTCCGCCTCCCAGGTTCAAGCAATTCTCCTGCCTTGGCCTCCCAAGTAGCTGGGATTACAGGCGCCCACCACCGTGCCTGGCTAATTTTTGTAGTTTTAGAAGAAACAGGGTTCCACCATTTTGGCCAGGCTGGTCTCGAACTCCTGACCTCAAGTGATCCACCGCCTTGGCCTCCCAAAGTGCTGGGATTTACAGGCGTGAGCCACCGTGCCCAGCCTGGCTTGTAATTTAATGAGTGAAATATCAGATTTTAAACATAGAACAAGAACACTGTTAGGGTCAGCTTCTCCAAAATCTAAAATTTTCATCATTTCATCTGAAATTTTCATCACCAAACAGAGTTGTGTTTGGTGGGAGAGAAGCTTTGTTTAAAATCACTTTATCAGATTATTTTCCACCATAGAGGGGACATTCTAGGCTGGTGAGAAGGGGTAGAGGCAGTTTTAGAAGGCAAGTCCAGGGCAAACTTAGGACTGAGTTCTTAGCAACACACGAATGTATTGAATTTGTTCAGAGGAACTTCTGGACATTAAACATACTAAATATACCTTAAAAGAGACAAAGTTTATCAGGGTTTGACTCATCTTTGTCAAAATTAGCTAAAATTGGTCATGTACTGTATAGTAAAGCTTTTACCTATTCTAGTCAGTGCTGCCCAATAGAAGTTTCTACAATAATAGAAACATTTTCTATCTGTGCTATCCAGTAAGGCAGTCACCAGCCACATGTGGGTATTGAGCACTTGAAATGCAGCTGGCAAGACTGAGGAACTAAATGTTTAGCTTTTTATTAAATGTTAAATAATTTAAATTTAAATAGACAAATGTGGCTAGTGGCTATTGTGTTAAATGGTAACATAGCTCTGGCAAATCCTATATGATACAGATTAGAATGAAATGAACAAAGAAAGGTCTTTGCACTCCTTGTGCTGGGAAGTACTGTCTTGGTCATCATTGCAGGTGGTCATACCTTTAGAAAGTTTTTATGAAGCTGGGTCTTCTTTATTTTGAGGCTAGAAGTGACAAAATAGGCTCCTTTAGGAACAACCAGTCCCATCTATGCCTAGATTTGCTTTCTTTCTTCCCACTGTATCATTTTGCTTTTATATATCAGTTTTGCATAATATATCAGTTTGCTTTTAATTCCTTATTTTTTCTTTGATTTTCAGATCTTTGACCATCAGTCTGTGACCTGCCCCTTCTCTTTACGTAAGTAAAAGTGATTTCTTTACCTTTAAAAAAAAAAAAGTGTCAGATTTAGGAAATTGTGGTCTTCATTGGCATATTTCCTAGTTGACTTTGTTGTGGTTTCTAGTGCTTCTGTAGTGTGTATTAGTTTCTTTTGCGTTTGGAGTGTATGCTGTTGGTGGTAATACTAAGTTGCTATCCATGAGGGTGCAGAAAATACCAGTGGCCCAGATACTGTACTTCTATAAAGGCTGCCCTTTACTTGGCTGCAGCTGCTGTTTGCAAAAGTCACTGCTCTTTTAAAGTATAGCTTACATTATTCAGCCAAATACCAGCAACAGTTGGGCTTTTGCTCCCCTGTCAATCATTGGGCAATTATGTATTCTTCAGTTATGTACCCATCCCTAGGTCCAATAGTTTTTAATTTTAACTTCTAGATCAGAGCTTTCATTTATTGACAAAATTTCTAATATCCCTTTACTAAGAAGTACAAGACTGTAAAATAAATAGACTAAACTTTTGTGCAAAATTATGAAGTCTACAGGGGAAAAAAAGAAATCCCAGATTCACGTGTGCCAGAAGGTTTATAAAGGTACCACTCTTTTTTAGAAAAGATGGAAAGGCATTCGGGGGAAAAAAAAAACACGATTTTATATGAAAAAAAGAGAACGTTAATTATTTAAAATTCAAACCAGGCTGCACTGAATGGGTTTAAATAAATTTTATTTTGAACTGCTTGAAAGAGATTCTAGGCCAATGAACCCAAATAATCAAAGTCACTTATAAGAGACACCACCCAAAAGATCCTACAGGTAGTGATAGTCACCTAATGTGATAAATAATTATCGGTACCCTCTGGCTGCTTCTCACTCTCTGGTGAGCTCTGTTCCTTATTCACAACATTATATCTTGCTTCACTGACTCCTCACTCCAAGGTATTTCTTGTATTATAATCATTTGCACAGAATGGAGGTTCCCATGGCTATTTTGTTTATGCGTGCCTTCCACTAACATTCCTAGAAGATAGTGGCAAATATATTTAGGGAGGCAGAATCCTCCAAAGGATGCTAAGGCTAAAGTGTAACGTGACAGTTTATTTGACAGAGAAAGGAGATTGATTAAACTCCCCAAAGACTGGAGCTGTGTGTAATGCATTTATACAACAGGGGTGGGTCCTACCTGTCCCTGACAAGTCTTGTTATTCTCTATTTCAGTGTTCATAGAGTGGGTCTGTAAATGCTTTGGAGGATGTCAATATGCATGCTTATGGTTACCACTTTATATCTGCACAGCCCTCCCCTCAGTTACCTAGCACTGCATATTTCTAGTCCTCTGACTGGCAAATCATTTTTGTTACAGTTCTTTTGTGTAAAAACAGTTCACATAATAGCTCTGTGTTAGACAAGGCATTAATCCTCACATCACCGGGATGAGTCAGCACAGTGCACTCCTGCCCGCACGGCTCAGCTATTGTGACGTCAGTGCTATAGGGCGAGCCTCAGACACAAGCAGTACAGGGGACCTGTGTCACCAGTTAGGAATCAAGGGGGAGACTTTTGAGATAAAAAGTGTAGTTGAAAGGCTGTCTCTGGCTCATAGGAAAATGCAAATCTGATTCTATGCTACATCAGCCATCAGCTGCATAGCTTCTAGAGATATCCTATTTTTTTAACCACACATAAGGCTGGGGGAGTGACCTATAATGAGCAGATAATCCGTTCATGTACCCATGACCTTGTGCCATCCCTGGGCCAGGCTTCATGTTTGCTGGGCTTGTTCCAAATCTTGAAGCTGCCCTCATATCAGCAGGGTGACCGGGCTTATGACAGTCCTACTGTCCTCAAGTATCCCATAGACACAGTTGATGGTTGATGGCTCCAGAGTGGTGCCCCAGAGGCTCGACAAAAGGAAAAGAAATGTCCAATGTCCCTTGAGAACAGATCAGAACATTATCTCCCCAGTGCTTTGACTCCAAGTGCCTCTTCAATGGCCTCCTTTAAACAGGTACAGAATTCTGCTTGTTCGATCTTCTCTTAGCAGTGCATTTAGTCCAGTATCACGATCTGTATTTGACCTGGATTTCAATAGGAACTGAAGAGCTCTCAGATGTTCCCCCAAGAATTTCCCATTCCATTACTGTTTAGCAGAAACAAAGAGGAACCCTCCATAATCTGCCATGCTACCTTGAAGCAGGTAGCACAGACTTACCTTATTTGGGAAACTTGGTTCTTATAAGTTAGGTCTCTCTACAATTCAGATTCAGATTTATTCTCAGGACAATATCTTTCAGTATTGAATATTAAGTCTTGAAAAGGGTGTTAATTTACAGCCTTAGTGGCAGTCTCTGTTAAAAAGACCTTCCTCCATCACAGAATTTATCCCTCACTCTTACTGTCACCCCAGCCAGTCACCAGCCCCTGCCATACCCATCAGAAAGTGCCTTACTGCTGGGATCTTCTGCCTTCATTAGATTGCTAATGGGCTCCTACTATGCTTATAAAAGCTAACACTACTACTTGGCTTCGTTTTGATTAATTATCATGTACAGCTCTTTATTTAGTTTTCATTCAACAAACATTTATGGAAAGCTAGTCACTGTGCTTGGTTCTGGAAACTCCGGGATAAATAAGAAATGCTTTCTTTTGTTAGAAATCTCAGTCTGATAGGGGAGATACATAAGTGAATAAAGACTATAGCATATGATAGGCACTGAAATGCAGGTATATACAAGACGTAGTAAGAGGAATGAAGGAGGAGTGCCCACTTGCATGTGGTAAGGTGACCAGGCTGGGTCTTAAAGTCAGAAGAGTAAATTGCAGTTTACCAGGTAGATATGAAAGAGCAGAAAGAAAAGGGGATCGTAATCAAGAAAAATGTAAGAGCATTTACAAAATCAGGAGGCGTTAAGTAGCAGCGAGATTCAGAGGAGTGAATAGTTCAGTGTGATTGAAACATGGTGGTTGAAAGAGTAGTATGAGATTGGACTGGAAAGCAAGCAGGGGACCTTGCTCGCCATACGGAGGACCTTGTATGCTGTGCAGAGGAGTTTGGACTTGATCCTGCAGGCTCAAGGAGGCTTTGAAGAATTGTAAGAAGCTGTATGTTTTAGAAAGAGCACTTCGTGAAAGTGGAGAGGCTGGCTCAGAATAGGGAGACCAGGTCAAAGGTAAAAGCCAAAGGCCTGAACTGTGCAGTAGGGGTAGGATGGAGGGAGAGGCTATTTGGTAGTGTTGAAATAGACATTAACCTTTGTGTAATTCCAGCATATCTTGGCCTATTGCATAATCTTTGCCTTCTAGGAGAAAGGCTGAAACATTGTGTGGAGTCAAATTTCAGACCAAAATACATCCTTATGGGATCTTCAGCAAAGACCTCAATTTGAATATGACCTCACTTTGAGCTACTGCCCCCTGGTCACCAGGCTCGCGTGCCTCCTACTGCCCATAGTGGGTGTGAGGGAGGAGCAGGCAGATAAGGAGAAGACATTCCCAGTGTCCTGCTTGTCTCGTCTTTCACCTGAAAATGAAACAGTTTCTAAATAATGCCCCCCTAAAGTCAATCAATGCCCCAATTTCCTATCATTTTCTCATTGCTCCCTTTTTCTAAGCAAAATTTCCAAACCATTGAACTGAATTGCAACTTATGCACAGCCGGGTGTTGAAACAATTCAGTGTATTCATTCCTTCTCTCTGAATTAGAGTTCACCATAAGTGTGCTTTTCTCTTGTTCACTTTGGGCTGCCAGGACAATTTAAAGGAAATTTTCAACAGCTTATGTTTCATGTACTATGTTCTCTTTTGCAAATGGGAGGATATGCGTGGGTGTGTTTAAGCCTTCTCTATATTGCTTTCTGGAGAAAGGTTTGGGAAGATGAACAAGACGAGGAGTAGGGACCTATTGAAAGCCCAGGTCCCCCAGTGACCTGAGTGCAGAACGTAGGCTGGTGATCAGATGGTCAATTATGTGTTTGTCAAAACACAGTGGGCTGCATTCCAGGCTGCCAGCTTTGGAAGCCCAGCTTCTGCCAACCAAATGTCATCTGGGAACATGCAACACTGGGCACTGTGAAGGAGTTTGAAATAGACCATGCCACAGCCAACCTACTGCCAGTCTTATAGCACCAATATGGCATGCACAGCCGGGCCCCATGTTTCAGAGCTCAGGAATTCACTGTACTAAATTCAAGAGGTCAGATGGGTTCATGTTTTCAAAGCCTATGTTCTTTGCTTTGAACACTGTGACTTGCTCCTCAGCAATTTCCAAGGGATTTTTCCAGTCACATCTCTGTGGAAACCACTCTTTTTGTGATGGTTATAAGATCCTTGTAAATGTCCCAGAGGATAGGAAAAAAAAAATCAACTTGCTCTGACAATGACTATGATTTCGACAGAGGGATTCCAACTCTTAGGAAATTACATTAAAGGTGCATAGCTTTTAAAATATCAGGAACCACCTTGGCAACTTATAAAAAGCAGAAGGGCTTTGCCTATTTTATAAAGTGATTTGCATATACCTGCATAAATAATGTCCCCACCTGTACTTTTATGCATTTAGGTTGAATAAATTAAAGTTTGTGGTCTTTAAAATATTCACTGTCTTTCATTGCTCAGACACCATTTTCAGGACCCTTCCTCCTCATTTCTTTTCCTAGTGATAAGAGTGGCTATTTTTTTTTCAATCTTTTGACTCATTCAGAGAATCAAAACACTCTGAACACCAATCGACTATAGCCAGGAATATTACCTCCCTCTGGTTGCATTTCTCTTAGCCTTTCTACCTATCAGATGGTGAGTTCCATGTATTTTTAATAAGAGAAATAAAGTATTACTAAGGTGAAAACACAGCACAAGACAGAATTAAGTTCTATTTACATATATATGTAAGAGAGAGAGAGACTGTGTGTGTGTGTGTGTATACACAGACTTGCACTGATACACACCTCAGGGACATGCCCATAGTAACCTTTTCTTTCTTTCACCACTGCACTGCGACAACCTCTTCAGGAACCATCCAGCTACTAAGCCATTTCCATTGTACCTTGGGCCTTCAAATCAAAGCCTGGTCAGTAGGCCACCCTCCCCCACATTCACGCTTTAAGATATTATTAAAAACATGCTATGTACAAAGAATAATGTTTATTGGATAAAGCATAAATATAGCATAAGTACATGACCCTTTCTTGCTCTTAAGGAATTTAAAATTGAGTTAGGAAAAGCAGTTATATTGTTGGGCATTGTGTATGCATGTAAGATAATAAATGACTAAGTTCCAAAAGGAATGATACAGTCCAGGAAGTACCATAGGGTTTCATTCATGAAAGAGCCTTGCAGGCTAGAAAGTTTCATGTAAAACTGATTCAGCTGAGTCTTGAAAACTGGCTAAAATGTAAAAAAGATGAAGAGAAACAGAATCATATTCCAAGCAAAATCATATACCAAAGTGTTGGAATCTTCGAGGGGGCCCATAAATAGCATCACTTTTCCCCACTCGAATTCTAAACCTATTGAAAAATAAGACAAAAGAACTGATAGCTAGGGAACCAAAATTTTTATAAAGGTTGGTTGAAGAGCATAGCTTAGTGTAAAGAGGAAATGGGTTTGCTGACTCTCTTCCCTTCAGTCAAACCTTTCAAAAGCTCTCTCACAGGAAAATGTGGATCTGCATATGAGCAACACTTTCCAGGTCATCACCTCCTGATAGTCTCAGTAGAAAAGGAAGGACAAAGAGGCTAAACTCCTGTGCTTACAAATTTGGATAGATCAGTTCTACCTACCTGAGAAGTATAGACCAAGGGCTTTCCCACCAATGGGATACTTTGCCTCCATGGGGAATTATAAGGAATGAGACAAGAGGAAAGCAGTGTTTAGAAAACATCTGGAAACTAGGAGTAGGGAAGAGGCATTCTTACCCACACTGACATCCATAGACTGGAAAACAAGAGGAGGAAGTACCGAGTGAGATGAAAATGGGAACCAGAGCCACATCTGGTCTGAGAGCATATACCTGGGGGTAAGAACCAGTAGTCCTACTGGTTATCCAAGATCTAAACTAAGGGCCCCTTTTCAGAGTCTCAAAAGTTACAAGAATCAGAACCTGGGGGAACAGGCAAGAAATGAAGATAATGGACAAAAGCCTAGTTAGGAAAAAAATACAAAAACTCTAGTTTCTTGTTCAACTAATAATAACAATAAGAAATAACTATTGAGTGCTTGCCTTACTTTAGATACTGGACTAAATACTTTCAATGTCTATCTGATTTAACCTTCAAAACTACCCTATTAAGTAGATGCTACTATAATCCTAATTGTGCAGATCAGAAAACTGAGATTTAACATGTTTGATTTATTTTATAAGAACATCTAATAAATGGTAGAGATAGAATTTGATTCCAGGACTATGTCTTAAAAGCCTCAGCCAAATTTTACTAGACACAAAGTTGAGTGTCTACTAAATGCTAAAGGTATATACAATAAAGGAATATTAACATAGTCTCTCTCCTTCTGGAGCTTATAATCTGGGGAATGTAAGACAGATACTAAGCAAATGGTCTCACAATATAACTTGTAATTACAAATTGTGCTTACCACTATATAATGAAAGTACCATGTGCTCTAAGAGCAAATAAAAGAAGAAGATTTAACTGAGTCTGGAAATTCAGGAGAAGCTTCTCTGAAATCGTAACATTTGAGATGACACCTGAAGGTTAAAAACAAAAAGTAAGGATGGATGGTGGAAGAGGATTCCAGGCAGAGGGAACAGCATGGATGAAGTCCCTGAAGAGAGCTGCACAGAGAGAAAAAGGTGACTAGCAGCCCAGGTTGAGGTGGAAGAGATACGTAGGGCCTGATGATAACAGGTCCTTGGTAGGCCATGTTAAGGATTTTTGTGTTTATCCTAAGGACAGTAGAGGAGCAAACTTAAGAAGGACTGTGGCATGATCATTGTTGTTTTTTAAAAGGGTAAACTTTGGGGCATTTATCCCAGAGAGATGGAAACATAACTGTACAACACCTGTACATTATGTTACACCAATGTACATAGCAGCTTTATTTGTAATAGCCCAAAACTGGAAACAACCCACGTTTTCTTCAGTGGGTCAGTGGTTAAGCAAACTGTTATATCTATACCATGTGGAATACCTCTCAGCACTAAGCAGAATAAATTATTGATACATACAATAACTAGTTTTAATCACAACGGTATTACATTGGGTGAAAAAGCTAATCTCAAGATGATGTACTGTTATGATTCTTATTTATATAGCACTCTTGAAATGAAAAAAATATGTAAGGATTGAGAACATACTTGTGGATGACAAAGTTAGGGAGTTGGGGTAGAAATGGAGGTGAGTGTTGCTATAAAGGATAACGCAAGGGATCTTTTGTGATGGAACTGTCCTGTAGCTTGACTGTGGTAGTATTCATGAGTGTATGCATGTAATAAAATTGCTCAGAACTAAATATACACCCACATACTCATGTGCATATAAAACTGGTGAAACCTGAGTAAGGCAGATGGATTGCACCAATGTTAATTTCCTGATTGTGATATTGTACTATAGTTATATAAAATGTTACCATTTGGGCAAAACTGGGTAAAAAGAATAACAAATCTCTCTGTATTATCTC
This sequence comes from Gorilla gorilla gorilla, assembly GCF_029281585.2. Classification (NCBI taxonomy): domain Eukaryota; kingdom Metazoa; phylum Chordata; class Mammalia; order Primates; family Hominidae; genus Gorilla; species Gorilla gorilla. Next base: position 125,359,434 of record NC_086017.1, on the reverse strand, counting down.
TTACAACTGCACGTTAATCTAAAATTATCTTGAAATTAAAAATTTAAAAATATATATCAAGGTAGCTTAACTTTGGTAAATAATTTGGAAAGATCAAAAATGGATATGAGGAAACCAGTGAGGGAGCTATTCCAGTAGACCACATAAGAGGCAGACTAGAGTATTGACAGTGGAAATGGGAGGAAATTGATGGAACTGAGAGATAATTCAGAAGTAAAATATTCCTGGACTTTTTCATGGTTGGTTATGTGAAATAAAAGAGAGAAGTGGCAACAATGACTCCTGGTTTGGGACTTATCAAACTATATGAAGGATAATACCATTCACAGTTACATGAAACACCAAAGGAGGACTGGAGTGGAGAGAAGTTTGTAAGTTCTGTTTTTGAGATGTTGAGTGTGAGGTACTTTTGATAGATACATAGTGAGCATATTGTACAGGTATTTATATACATAAAACTGGAATTCAGAAGTAACATGAAGGCTGGAGACATGAATTCAGGGTAATCGACATATAGTGGTAAATCAATCTGTTGGCATGAATAACATTGCCTAGGGACAGGGTTAGATTCAGAAGAAGACCTAAACTGAGACTTGAAGAGCTCTTAATATTTAATCCGCTGGTAGAAAAAAATGAGGCCATAAAATACCCTCAGAAGGAGCCACCAAGAAGGTGGCAGGAAAATCAGAAAACATAGGCACAGAAGCCAAGAGAGTGCCTCAAAGGTAGTGGTCAGTGATGTGACGTGTTACTGAGCAATCAAGTAGGTTAAAGACTAACAAATATATATTGCTTATATTAATTTTGAGCTTATTGTTGACCTCAGCAAAAGCTGTTTTGTTGAAGTGGTCAAAACAATAACGTGTTTGTAATGGGATGAGGAGAGAGTGAGAAGTGAAGAAATAGCAAATGTGGGCCATTCAGAAGTTTTGCTATGAAGGAAAGGAAAATGAGCTAGTGCAATATCTTGAGGGGGGAAGTGAGGTCAAAAGAAGGTTTGAAAGGCATGGAAACACTAGTATTTTTTGTATTTTCATGGGAAGAATACCGTAGAGAGGAGAGATACAATGTGCAGAAGAGAGAAGAGCATAGGATGACTGGCAGTATAAGATTACTGATAAGGCCAGAGAGATGGAATCCTGAGTACAAGTGGAGAGATGGAAGGAGGGACACATCTTCTATTTTTGTAAGAAAGGAGGAGTAAAGGAAAGGAGCAGATGCAAGCCCACGTGTAGATTTGGTACTGAAAGGTTAAGAGGTTTCCCAAGTGATGGGCACTGAGGGGCACGGTCCTGCTAAGAATAAGCGGGGAAGAGATTTTAGGAAAGTAGAGATTTGAAATCGTTCTTGAGAAAAATGGGACAGCAAGTTGACCAGAGAAATACAGTAGGACTCTCCTTGGCAGTGTGGAAGGTGCAGGTGAGTCTGGTGGGTTGATGTTGATACCTATCTGCTCTGTCATGGGATTTTCTCCAGCAGTTTGGGGACCAAGGTGCAAAATCAGAAGAAATGAGTTTGAATTAGGATAGGGTTTCACCTAGCATTTGTGGCATTAGGAGTTTTAGCTTCTTGTTTTGGTTCTAGCTGAGGCCAGTAAGAAAGGGCAGAGAAAGGGCTTAGTTAAATTCTCCAAGCATCTGTTGAGTATATTGTATCAGGCACTGTGTTTGGTACAGAAAATACAGAGGTGAGTAAGACACCATCTATGCCTTCAAATAGCTCACAGTCCAGGGTGGTTTGTAGGCTGACATCTGGTCCAAAACACCAGGAACAGGGAATTGAATAACCTTTGCAAGGACCAGGAGACCCATGTCATTCCTTTTCTTTCTTATGCCTGCTCCTTCCCTCTGCCCTGTCCTCACAATACCCAGTTTGTTTTTGTGTTTTGGCTTCTTGTTTTGTTTTGTTTTTTACTTTCTCAAAAAATATCTACTCTCTGCCTTATTGCCAAGCCTCTGGTATGCATCATACATATGTGAGAGACAACTTTGATTTCTGCCATTATCTTTTTGCTAAAATATGATGATTTAGAAACAATTAGATCATCTACTTGAAGTGTGGTATTGGTATAGTGTGAATTGTCTCTAAATGTTAAGGGCTGGCATCTAACACTACAGAAAAGCTATTTATTTAAGAGGGAGGGAGACAGGAGTGTAGACAGGTGAGAGAGGGAACAAGGGAAGAAAGAAGGGAGGGATGGAAAGAAGAGGAAGGAAGCGGGCCGGGCACGGGGTCTCACGCCTGTAATCCCAACACTTTGGGAGGCCGAGGCAGGCAGATCACGACGTCAAGAGTTCGAGACCAGCCTGGCCAACACAGTGAAACTCCATCTCTACTAAAAATACAAAAAATTAGCCGGGCACAGTGGCGGGTGCTTGTAATCCTAGCTACTCGGGAGGATGAGGCAGGAGAATCTCTTGAGCCCAGGAGGCAGGGATTGCAGCAAGCCGAGATCGCGCCACTGCACACCAACTCAGGCGACAGTGTGAGACTCCATCTCAAAAAATCGATCAATCAATAAATATATATATAAGAAGGGTAAGAAAGCATATTAACTACACAAGATCTTATGTAGCAGCTCATCCTTGTTTGTTATTCAAGGGAACTCCCATTTAAAATGAATAAATAATCCTCCATCCCTAATGGTGATCTACACCATCAGCCTCCAAAAACAGCTTCCAGACCTAGAAACGTACCAGGGTACTATAGGTTAATTATAAATTCCAGGTGCTGGTAATGCAAGAGAAGATATGGAGAGGGTCTGAAGGAGGTGGAAGTTTCTAACTTCCAATAGAAGAAAGATCCCTTACTCAGATTTATTTTAAGCATTATGAAATGATAGCTTAGAAAAAGGTGGTGGCCGTGATGGCTTATCTTTATTTGGGCACATTCCATTCTGTGATATTCCCTTTAGGAAATGATGTTAGGGTCATTTGACTAAAAGCTGAATTGCTGATACATCTGGGGTAAAATTTGGCAGCTGTCGAGCAAAACAGCTTTTTTTAATATTTACTTTTTTCATGATTCTATAATTCACACTTATTGTGAAATATTTAGAAAGTATAGAGTAAAGGGAAAACATCCATAATTCCATTACACAGAACCAACTATTATTAATAATTTTTTAGATCACCTTCTAGTGTCTTCTCTAGATTTTAACACGCCTGAGCATACATTGCATGTATACAGTTGTATCCCATTTTAATTCAATATTATATAATAAATACTTCCTGGTATAATTAAAAACTCTTTATAAATAGCACTATAACATCTGAATAATATCACATAAAGCCCCCAGAATTTACCTAACCATGCCCTAGATAAAAATATTTGGGTTATATTCACTACTTGAAATTTTATATTTTAAAATTCTTTAAGGGAAGAACTATGATGTACATCTCAAAGTGTCAAACTTGGGGGAAACTTGAGGCAGACGTTGATGTCACCCTACTAAGAGAGCTAGTTAGTAATTGCTAATGACTGAAGATCATATTGGAATTTTTAATATTTATTGCAGGTTTTAGGTAAGTTCTTTTTCCCCAAAAATAAAAGTTCTAATTTTTAATTATAAAAAAGTATACATTGAGTTTTGCTTGAATTTGTTTCATTGATAGTATTTATAAAGAGCAAGGTTAAATTCCTTTGAAATCTCACAGCCCAGAGATAATCACTGTTAATAACTTAGGAAATATTATATTTCCATACAGTCCTGCTTATCTTTCTCTTTTTCTTTCTCTTTGTCTTTCTCTTTCCAAACTGAAAGGAAAAGTTACTTGCTGTTTTGTATTCTACTCTTTTCACTTAACATTGTAATAGTCATTTACCATGTTAATAAATATAGATCTACATTATCTTTTGACAACAACGTTGCACTTCAGTATATGCATAATTTATTGACTCAATCACTTACTGATGGACAGTTGGGAGTTTGGAACTTTCTTCTTACTAAGCAATGCCACAATAACTATCTTTATATGCACATGCATATGTACACGTTTGTACACTTACATGATTATTTCCTTAGGATCAATTAATTATAGTGGAACTGCAAAAGTAAAATGTATTACTAAACTGTCCTCTAGCATTGGTTAATATCTTCACCAATAAAAAAAGAGACTGCCCATTTCTCTGCATCCTCTCTAATTCTGTAATTTTCAGTGATAATTTTTGCCATATACATGAATATTTTCATACTGGAGGTATGAGATGCATTTTCCAGGCATAAAACCAAAGCCTGAAAACTTTTAAAAGAATACATGTATTTTAAATTTTATTACATGAAAATAAAAATTACTATGGTAGAAAATCATTTTTTAAACTAGGAAAAATATTTGTGATATATCCCTAATATTTTAAGAATAGCTATAAATCAATGATGAAAGGATGAATAACACAATAAAAAAATTGGAAAAGACAAGTGAGCCATCTAACAGGTTTGTTTGCTTAGTCTCATTCTTTACTGCAAAGGCAGTGCTCCCTGAAGTCCTCCAAGGCCACCTCAAGCTCTGCTTCTTATGCTCTGATGGCAACACCTACCCTCACCGCCCTTGAGGGGAGTGTTGTGGGAAGCAAAGCACCACCAGAGACCTATGACATTTCTGGGTTGGGAGGTGGTAAGTATTCACCTGGTTACATACATTTATGTTTATTTGGCATCACCAGCCCTCAAAGGGCCAGGCTCACTCACATGAATGTAAAAATTATCATCAGCGCTCTGCCTTAGGCTCCAGAATCAGTAAATTATTGGGAAGGGAAAAATACACACTGGCAACATTGCCTGATCCATATCTCCAGGGCAGGATTGACATTATTCTTCTACCAGATGTAGATAGAGATTTCTGGATGTTCTCATAAATAAAGTGCTAGAGGCCATGTCATCCACGTCCTCCATCTTTCCCCGCTCTCTGATTCCCATGTGTATTACTACATACTTAGTGAAATGGAATATTTTTCAGCAACTTCAGGGAAAGTGAAAGACGCTAGAGAATTGGAAATGCCACACTAACAGCATCACCTCTGCCTCTGCCGTGCCAACTGTGATGACAGGGCGTCTTCCCTGTGTTCTGGGACAGGGAGCATCTGGGTTCTGGGAGTGAGTTCCTTGAGTCTTCCCGAGGGTCAGGAGTTGTACAAAGCTGTTCTGGGTGGTAATTGGAGCATTCCTTGACCACAGAAGTTCATTTGCAGATGGTAAGGGATGACATGCTCTGGGGCATTTTTCCCCCTCTTTGGCAGAAAATTGTGGACATGAAAGTCATGTGTGTTTTAAATCCTTAGGCAGTGTCCAGAAAGGAAACAAAAGAGAGGCAAACATGTTAGAGTCTAGGAAGTCCCTTCAGGGCAACTACAAGCTAAGGAGACCAGGCCTAGGAAATGGCTTATTCTCTACCTGAACAGTCAAACACCTCTTGAGGTGTGCACATATGGTTATGAGCCAGGCTTTAGTGCTGCCAGCAGTGCCCTTGGAGACCATGCCACTGACTCAGTGTACCTAGGGCTCAGAGTGCCAAATGTCTCATTTTCTTAATGATGCTCCTAGAAAGTTTCACATATTATCCACATGCTTCTGTAACATAGTTTATACTCAGAAGCTGGGGTTCGAGGGAGATTTTAAATGTTATATATACATATATATATCTTCCACATACACACATCCTACTTGTTGAAGGAGTCATTCTACTAGGACACTTGCAGAGGCATCTTGTACAAGAAGTCTTTGCAGTGATAAAATTAAGAGTTTTTTTCTTTTATCAGGGTTCTTCTTTTACATGGTCTCTTTCTGTAGTCTCTATATTATTCTTCATTTCTTCTAATGTGTGGGTATTGAGAACAGATCAGGCATGCTCCAGAGAATCATTTCAAGATATTCATCTAAACAGGTCACTTTACCTCTCACACCTCAATAGGCTAAAATGGGTTCTACCTTTAATCCCTGGTAAATTTCTAGGCTTTTTGATACATAAAGAATAATTCTCACCTCTAATTTAAAATTAACCTTGTACTTTGAATAAGAGAACCGTGTGTCTCATGAAAGAACATGAGTGAAAGGTACACCTAAATCTTTTAATAGTAGCCTTCAGCCTAGTCCTTATAAGCTACTCAAGGACACATAAGAAAAGTAATGAAAAGTCTTCAGTCAAAATAATTTTCTGGGATTTTTTTCTATGCTTTTATCCATCACCACCATGCTTGAATAATCTTCACTGCATTGGTTCTTCACCAGTAGCTTTCACATACTCCTCTACCAGTTTTATAACAGTACCTTTCAATAAAGGTTAGGAAGAATCCTAACACTGTTAACTTCCTCAGTAAGCATGCACTGTCTGTTGACAGGGTGTCTGTAGACTATCTGTTTACTTAAAAAGAACCAATTTCTTCCTCATTATATTATCATCAGTCATTAACATTACTCACCTAGAATGGGTACAGAGGCAAGCCACCTCCTAGTAACCTATGTGTTTACCACTCCATCCCAAATCTCTGATACACTTAGAAAAAAAGTTTTAGACATGTAGGATAACATTCTAGAAAACAGTTTCAATGATCTGAATCTTAGCACAGGAATTCATACACCGCCCCCCCCCCCCACACACACACACACACTCTCTTACTGACCACCATTATTTGGAATTTTTTTTTATTTAATCAACAAAGAACTGCAGCTAAAACACTTTGAAGTATTCCTTTTGAAACATTTGGATGTTGGATTCTGGCTTATTCCTTTTTAGAAAATGAGGGATTACATTTAAATGTCAAATAAATGCTTGTACCTAATGTGTTAGTCCATTTTTGCTGCTATAACAAAATACCTGAGACTGGGTAATTTATAAACAACAGAAACTTATTTTTCATAGTTACGGAGACTAGGAAATTCAAGATTGAGGCACCTGCAAATTTGGTATCTGGTGAAGGCCTCTCTGCTTCCAAGATGGCACCTCTTGCTGTATCTTCATATGGCAAAGGGTGGAAGAGGAAAAGGGAGAGAGACAGCTCCTTCACACCTTTTATATAAGGGCACAAATCCATTCATGAGGGCTCTGCCTTCATGATTAATCACCTCCTAAAGACTCCACCTCTTAATACTATCACATGGGCAACTAAGTTTCAACATATGAATTGGGGGGTGTGAACATTCAGAGCATATCATCTAATAAGAAATGAATGCATAATTTTTGACTGTTGTAATAAAATAATATTTCATTAAGCATCACTCGTCTCTACTCAAGTAGTGACCAAAAGATGGAGATGTTCTTCAGAGAGGAGACAACAGCTCTCTGTGGGTAACCCGCAATATGGATGCAGATTTGGAAACAGGAAAGCATGCAAGTAAAAGCACCAGAAAAACAACCAAGAGATGTCTGCACCTTAACTGCACTAGCCACCCTAAAATGAGTTAGGCTTTATAAGATGGAATAAAAAACATGCACTCTAGACAGTAGTCCATTTCTAGGATTGTGTAGGGTTTTAGTTTCCTCTCATTTCTTCGCAAAAGTATTTTTGTAAAAAGAACTTGGTCTAAGAAAAAAAGATTTCTCCATACCACAGTTGGATTATTTCATGGGAACAGTATACCCCTTTGGCAGACTGCATTGACTTTCAGACCAGCATGCGGATCCAGGGAAAATAGACTGAGTGACCCAGGAGGGGCAGAGTCAGGACCGGCTGTATGCAGGAGTCCTTACCATCTTCCAAAAGCTACCAAATCAGTCCTTTATTTCCTGTCTCAACAATCGGCATTGGCAAATTTAAAAGATCAAAGTTCCTTTTAAGACCTGAGCTATTATATTATTATATAGGGATTACTTCTAGATCAGCTACTGTTACCTTTGTCTGTGGTCCAGGGCCTCAAAGCACTTCCATACACTTGCGTGCATGCACTCACGCACACACACACACACGCGCGCGCACACACACACACACACACACACTCTATTGATATGAGCTTTTCTCCTGCCTATTAGATGCATTACAAATCTGCCTATAATGGGGCCTCTCTGCATTCCAACAAAAATATTTCTGGAGCTCTCCTGGCTCCCACAACATTTGCTGGGTGCACATTTAATATGTTTTAGCTTTACTGCCTGAAGATGGAATCAGGGACATCTACCTGCACATGACAGTGCTTTGGCTCTTGCAGTTGCAGAACTTAATGTATGTATCAGTAATGAAAATCTTAATTAAGAAAGCTGCATCATTGTCCATGAACACTCATTTTTCTCCCCCTGCAAAGCCCTTTGTGTATTGCAGTATATACCTGGTCCAGACAGACAGAGCCCTCGAAGAGCTTGTCTGGCAGATCTTCTCTTGATTATTAACAGCTAGCAAATGACAAAGTCTCGCTCTCCTTTTGTCTTGAAGCTGAGGCTTGGAACAGCAGAGCACACAATGTACTGTAGGGTTTGTTTGTGTTTTTTTAAACTTGCTTTTATTACGTTGGTGGGTTTAAAAATCCGACAGTGTTGATCAAAACTAATTTAGGTAACTTAGAGTTGCCAAAACACTAGCAGATGCATATTTACACATATACTCTCAGAAAAATGTAATTTTCCATATAGAAACAATGCACAAACATAAGAAGGGACAATTTTAATCTGTCTGCCCATGTTTCTGGTACCTTTGGCCTCCAGTACTTAAAGGCTGCAACATCCTCACATATGTGACCTTAGCAGTTACTTCTTTTCCTGTGCCATTGTGCATGTGCCAATTTGTCATTTGTGCAAAGAGTAAGCAGCTTTGGAAAATGGAATGACTTTATGCAGACAACTAACTGTGCCCATAAAAATTACAAGAGTTACTAAGAAGCTCCTTTGAACCTTAGTTCAAAGGACGTTCTTAGTACTACTCTTGCAATTTTTGAAAAGGTGGCCTATAATTATGTTTATGAAACAATGCCGAATTGTGATATTTTAATAAAGCTCACATCATAATTCCCCCAAATAAAAAGTTAATCAACTTAAAATTCTCTTAAAAGCCTCAAAGCATTTCACTCTTCGAAAGTAGCAACTCCTACCAATTAAGTCTATGACCTCGACCCATGTCCTACATGATGAGGAGAGAGACTCATGTTTTCAGTCACTTACATGTCGTTCAGTCTTCTGCATTTTCTAAATTTCTGGTCTACAGTGTTAACCATTTACTGGTAGAGCCATGTAAATAATTGAATTGGATTCAGGCCGTATGCTTATATGATACTTTCTACTGGAATAGGACGTATTCACTTAAAGAAGGTCTGATAGTAAATACTTATGATCTGTCTTCTGCTTGCGGTGCCTACACTGCCCTCAGCAAGAGGGGAGCAGCCATGCTGTCTCAGATGGTAATGGTGTGCTGCTTATTTACTCTCCTTATAAGTTCGCGTGGCTTCACTCATTTATTTTCAAAATCACTGTAAATAATGGTCAGTTTTCTGCATATTTGAAGCAAGAAAATATTTGTACAAATATTCTTTTTGTGTATCATGAAAGATATGAGGAAGACATCATTATGGGAAAATTATTTTCAAATAGTCTAATTTATTAAAATCTCATGATTGCACTCATAGCATGTTTAATTAAAGTTAAGTATGAAAAGTAAAAATAGACTTATGTTATTAAACTAGAACCACAATGAGAAAGTAAAAGAGATGCTGTCAAGGCTCTTCACTGCTGCATAGGAATTATTGTGAACAGGTTGTTTCACTCTGAAAACTTTTCCTTTTTAAGAACCGTCTGACCAGTACTGCCATAAATCCTAAAGCAGCTGTGAAGTAATAGGCCTATATTTGTGCTGCAGGTCTATAGTATAAAGCATACAGTAAGCTCTCAATAAATGTTTGGAGAATGAATAAATAATTATGACTGAATAAGGCAAAGAATGAATAGCACTGGCATTTCAAAGACTAAATCAGAAAATCAGGTACTGTTCTTAATTTTTAAAAGTCCTTGATTACAGGTTAGAGGTCTGCTGAATTTCTAGACCTTGGTCTATAACTTTCCAAACAATAAACTACTTAAAGAATTATGAATAATCTTAGTATTTAAAATTTGAGCAGATTGGTTACTTTCTACCTCCAGAACACACACATACATCCATGTATGTGTGTAAACAGTTACTGGATCACAATATAAAATGCAGTTTCTACTGTAAGTCATGAATAAAAATATTTTAAACCCTGCCAAAAAAACAACAAAAAAAATTGTGTAGATTAAGATAATATCTTCTCCTACTCAGAAAATCTACAGTTTGCTTAAAATTTAAGAGTGACTGACCCATTAAAAATGACAGGCCTTCTTTCCTTATCTATGAGGTAACTCAGATTTGGCCTCCATTCTGCTAGGTGGTCTCCTCACCCCTTCCTTGGAGTGCCATCCAAATGCAATATGAAAGTGAGGGTGGAGAGCAGTTAGATACAGTCTACTCACCATGGTGTCTGGTCTTCTCAGTGTTGTCTTCTGAGCTCAAATTCCCTGAGATGTCTGAGAGCCCACCTCATCTTTAGTTTCCTGTCCATGTAGATCCCTGATGTGTCTTCCTTGTCCCAGCTCCAAGGCCTCCTCAAGTCTTCAGGCTCCTTTGTCATGTCTTCCTTGCTCTGGGCCCTTCTGGGTCATGCTGGGGCATGGTGACCCTGTGAGGTTATCTTAAGTCCATAGTCCTAGACACCCCCCTGCAAAGACATCTTCCTGCTCCCACATCGTGGATGTGTTTACCCTCAGACCCAACCCTCACCCTTCCCTTGCTCTACAACAGTGGCTGACCCATGTCAGCTAGATTCCAAGTTGGATTTGGTGCTTGTGAGACACTTGTGAGTGGCAAGAGGGTCAGTAGAAGGCATAGGCCAGAGATTTCCCCCACCGTTCTTTGCATCATCATCATCACCAGCCACATTTACTTTGTGGTTTACTCCGTCTGAACAAACCTGCTGTGACTCCAGCTTCCCTGGTGACCCAGGCCTCTGGGCATCAATAGCACCATCTCTTCCCATTGTCCTTTCAGCATAGGGACATAGAGACACAGTCCTTCATCTAAAAGAGTCCACTGAGTATTAGGGAAGGATGGATGTGTAACACAGATGTCTGGAATGCAGCAAGAAACAGAGAGGAAATAGATTATTTAAAGGATGCATTGGGACTGGAGATGCGCATAGAGTCGTTCCAATACTTGCCTGCAAAATAGAGTTTCTCAGAGAAGGCCTAACAGTCAGGTGGTATTTGATCTGGATCTTCAGGAATGAATACGGATTTAGCAAGCAAATCGGGGAGGGATTCTTACCTCTGTTATTTCTCTATATCCCTCCCAATGCACTGATTTTCAAGAGAAGCTTGTACACTCCTTATGTGAAACATAACGGATCTCTCAGGGTTTATCCTCGTTTGGATTAGTAAATGGGGCAGCACTAGAGTAGTAGGATGCGTGTGACCTGAGTTTCAACTCTGTTGAGTAGCATCAGCAGCTTACAGGAAATGAGGTTTTTTTTTTTTAATGTATCCTTTTGTAGATTCGATTGGGCCATTTCTAGAGTTCAGTCTTGACCTAAAGACTTGGATCTCAAGGCACTCAAACCGTCTTACAGAATGTGCAATCCACAAAAAATATATACTTAAGCCATTTAAAATATATTATCTCTCTATTGGCCAAACTTCTATAATGAAACAGATTTCAGACTATCCTGTAACACTCCAATCTGTCAGAACTTTCCTCGGAATACTGTATTTTGCTATTTTTTTTTAAAACAGAGAAATAAGACTATTGATTTACAACTAACTTCATCTATTAGTATGCTAGAAACAATATTCCTAAACTTGTCCTTTATGATCTAATAATTTTAAAAATGAAACTAATTGTTGTTCTTTCCATTGTTTGCAAAATGGAAAATGATAATATTACGGAAAACAGTAAAGACATTGAACTGTTAAAAAAAAAATGACCAGCCTTCCGATGACTTACCATCCTCTTTGCCTCTTTGCTGACATCCCTATGTGTTCCTCATCATTTTTGTGCTTGAAATATGTATTGTGTCAGCTTTAGTCCAGCCAACAAGTTGAGTAATCCATCAGGTTTAGGACAAAGAAGTGTGTTGCAACTGAGGTAAAAGGTCTTTAAAAAGCATATTAGCTGACTATATGGATGTTCTTCAGTTCAAACCTGACCACCCTTTGCTCTCACATGGAAATACATCCACTAGCAGTGTTGTAAGTGATCCTATCAGCAAACGTGTGCATCAGTGCTCCTCCAGAACATCATATTTACATTAGGGCTTAATAGGACATTCATAAAGCAACATGCAGTTTGTTATTTTTAAATGCATGTGACCTCCTTATTTCAAAAGCAAGTATCTTTAAACATAGTAATAGCATTTCTCTATATGCAAACCTCTGTACATGAAAAGGTTTACATTTTAAAACAAACATGTTTTTGAGTTTTATCCAAATTCAAAAAAAGCATCTGAAAAATTTAACAGCTGAAAAACACTTTCTCCTTGCTGGGAAAACTTAAACCTTGCTAGGCTTTATGCAACTTAAAAAAAAAAATCACTTCTGTGCTGAGAACTAGCATGAGAAATCTCAGCATGAAAGGTTGGTGGATTTTTTTTCTTCATAAAACTAAGCCCAATTGTTGGTTTTAAGAGTGATGCCACAATATACATATGCTTTGTTAGGAACAAATATAATCTAATTTCAAGGGCATCTTCAACAAAAATTAGGGGGAAAAGATAAAGGCTACTTAAGCAGTGATCCAGTGTCTGAAAGCAAAGGTTGAGAACATCATTGTACCATCAAGGTCTAGAAACGCTGCTAACCCTGAGCGGGTTGTTACTGTTTGAAAAGCCTGTGGGTATTTGTTTTATTGTTGTCTCACTCAATTCTTACTTAGCTGAGAGTATCTCACAAGGGAAGTACTGCTCTGTGATGGTGTCCTGGACTTTGTTTTCTATTTGTTTCAGCACTTCAATAAATGGTCTGTTACCTGCCATTATGACCTGTATGCATTTGCTGAGCAGTTTTTCAAAACAAAACAAATTATGTGGCTGTATTTCTAGAACGCTGAGCCATTTTCAAGATAGTATGGAATTAGAAACACACATAGACACATCCACACAATTGTATGTTTATACTGAACACATATGTTCAGACATATTCAGGAGAATAAGAAAAAAGAAAATAGGTTGGACAATACAAATATGGAAATACAGCTTGTTCAATCATTTAGAGCCCATACTTCTAACGGTGTACATATGTAGACGTGACTTTGTAAAGAAGACCCACATGTGTGTCTACACTCAAGCATCTTCCTCTTAATACTCTACTGAGGATAAAGGACACAAAGTAATTTTTGAAATATCATGCTGGCTACTTTTAGAGTATATTAGTGTGAGTAGTGACTTAAGAGGTCAGGGTTAAGAGAAGTAGCAACATACTTCTATTATTTACATGGTGATTTTTTTTTATAAGTCCTTCCTTGAAGGCAGACTTAGATATTTCAAGACCTCCTTAGAAAAATTTTTCAGCACCTTCTGTGCTCCAAATTGAGTCAGTTTGCATCATGTTTCACTGTAACTGAGTAACAGGCTAGCAAATTCTCTGCTTTCTTATTCACCAAAATCCAAAATAGAACTCACAAAAACTCCTTCCTTCTTCCCCCCATCCTGAAAAAACACCCTACTGTGGCCCCCCCATAGAGGAACAGACCAGAAAAAAAAAGAGTAAACAGAGCCAGCTGTAACTATAGCACTTTGCTCAGTACTGTGAGCTTGCTAGAGCTGGCACATTTTTTATAATACAGATGCATAAATGTACTGTCTGAGGCAGAGGAATTGCAGCATCCCCTTTAGTATTTCTTGACTGCCTTGGTCTAAAGTATGTTGCACAGGAGAAGCCTCCCTAAACCCAGAATAAAATACTTAATTTGGTATCTATTTTTTAAAATTGTGACCTTCTATGACTTAATTTTTCATAAGGTTTGTAGAAAACCACCTTTTTCAGACTTTCACGGGGTTTTTCCAAATTCAGACTTCCGGGGTCTATGTCTTACTCTCACACATACACATATGCATACACATTTCAGATTACATATTTAAAGTAAAATATGTAAATATGGACTGTTTTAAAGTTATTAAATGTGTATATGTGTTTGTGTGTTTGATAATGAATTGTTTAATAATGAACTGTTGTTTCACAGTGGACATAAGATAATCAAACCAATGGAAAATTATTGTTTAAAACCATGATAGCTATTAGTTTTTCCAGAATGAGATATGCATTTTTAAGAGCAGCTTGTTATGGAGTACTACTTTTTCTTCTCTAAAATTATTTGCTAGAATAAAATTTGTTAAATAAATAATTCTGATTAAAGTGAATGGGAAGGAGAAAGGTACTTTACCCAAAGGTCCAGTTAAACATCCAAAATTGGACCAAAACTTTGTCCAAAATTCATATCTGCCTCTGAGGAATAAAGATTAGAAACACTGAAGTCTAGGCTGGGTGTGGTGGCTCACGCCTGTAATCCCAGCACTTTGGGAGGCCGAGGCAGGCGGATCACCTGAGGTCAGGAGTTCGAGACCAGCCTGACCAACATGGAGAAACTCTGTCTCTACTAAGAATACAAAATTAGCCAGCCGTGGTGGCGCATGCCTGTAATCCCAGCTACTCAGGAGAATCTCATGAACCCAGGAGGCAGGGGTTGCGGTGAGCCAAGATCGCGCCATTGCACTGCAGCCTGGGCAACAAGAATGAAACTCTGCCTCAAAAAAAAAGAGAGAGAGAGAGAGAGAGAGGGAGGGAGGGAGAGAGAGAGAGACAGAAAGAAAGAAAGAAAGACAAAGAAAGAAAGAAAGAAAAAGAAGGAAAGAAAGAGAAAAAAGGAAGGAAGGAGAGAGAGAGAAAAGAAAAAAGAAAAGAAAGACTGAAGTCTATGCAAAAGAGTGCAGGGTACGGACCGGGCGCGGTGGCTCATGCCTGTAATCCCAGCACTTTGGAAGGCTGAGGCAGGCGGATCACCTGAGGTCAGGAGTTCAAGAGCAGCATGACCAACATGGAAAAACCCCGTCTCTACTAAAAATACAAAATTAGCCAGGTATGGTGTTGGGCTCCTGTAATCCCAGATACTCGGGAGGCTGAGGCAGGAGAATCGCTTGAACCCAGGAGGCAGAGGTTGCGGTGAGCTGAGATCATGCCATTGCACTCCAGCCTGGGCAACAAGAGCGAAACTCCATCTCAAAAAAAAAAAAAAAAGAGTGCAGGGAACAAAGGTCATTTTCAGTAGCTTAGAGATGAATTCCAGAGGTTCAATCCTGTGTTTGAAAACAGACCCTGTGTCCTTTTGGGCACATTAATTCACCTTTAAGCATCAGTTTCTTTATCTATAAAGTAATCAGAAAACTCTTGTGATGATTAAATGAGATAATACACATCAAACATGTAGCCCAGTAAGGCCAATATCAACCACACAGAAAATGCTTCATAATGGTAATTATGGATCTAGATTATTTTAGCAGTGGTCGTATCTTTTGAAATAAGCATTTAGCCTGGAGATAGAAATGGTGCACACTTAAGCATGTTATTTCAGGTATGTTTTTCAGTTTATATGTGATGTTTCTTTATAAGCACAACGCATAATTATGCAACCAGTATTTTGCTTTTTCAAGGTGACATTTATTGCACACTAACAGTGTTCTAGGTACTGTGGAAGGGATTAGAAGCAAATCTTCTCTTATGATCCTTAGAACAGCCCCTATAAGTTACCATTATACCCATTTTTCAGATGAGAAAACTGAAGCTGAGAAAGCATCAGCAGCTTGCCCAAGGTTAGATAACTAGGTAATGATGGGGTAAGACTTTGATCCAGGCAGTCTAGCCCTAAACTGCAACCTAAGAAAATAATTACAAGTAAACAAAAGCCATTATGCACAAGATATTTATCATATGGTTGTGGCTTGACTGTGTCTCCAAAAGTTCTTGTGTTGGACACTTAATCTCTGATGCAACAGTGTTGGAAGGTGGGGCCTAATAAGAGGTGATTCGGTCATGAGGGCTCTGCCTTCATGAATGAATGAATGCCACCACTGCAGGAGTGTGTGCATTAGTTATCATGAGAGTGGGTTCATTATAGAAGTGAGTTTGGCTCCTTCTTGCTCTCTGGCTTTTGTGCTCTCTTGCCCTCTGCCTTCCACCATGGGATGATCTAGCAAGAAGGCCCTCACCAGATGCCAGTACCTTCATACTAGACATCCCAACCCCCAGAACTGTGAGAAATATATTTTTTCTTTTTAAATTAGCCAGTTTATAATATTCTGTTACAGCAACACAAATGAATTAAGACATAAATATGCTTTTTTACCTTTTTGTTCTAGATATTTCAAACATATACAAAAGTAGGAAGAATATCATAGTGAACTCTCATGAGTTCCTCACTCTGCTTCAACAGTTGTCAGCCCATGGTAAATCTTGTTAGACATATTTGTATTATAAAACTGGAAATAAGCTAGATGTTCAACTCTAGAGTGCTGTGTTAAGTATAGTATGACATATCTATTAGATAGAATTTCGAGCCAGTAAATGTTTATGAAGAACCTATAATAGTATGAACTGTTTATACTATATATTAAGTTAAAAGGCAGCATACATAGTAATACATATGGTATAATCCCACCTTTTTTAATAATAGATTGTGAATCTTGGAAATCTAGGATTTTTAAGATTTTTTATTACTCTCCTATATTTTCTAAATTGTATATCATGAACATATCTTAATTGGGAAAAATTAATATTTCTCTAATATTCAGAAAAATATGAATCTCTTCACCAATAAAGACAGCTTATTTACCTAGCCTCACAGAGTAAGACTCCATCTCAAAAAAAAGAATATACTTACCATAATTCAAACTTTTCTAAATGATTCAGGGTTGTTATCTTGAACTACAATTCAAATTTGTTTCTATTGATGAGGGTGTGGAAGTATAAAAATAATGCTACATATTTGAATGTTATTTTATGGTTTCCAAACTTCTCAATTAACCATTTGGTCCTTATTCTATAAGATTATTTGCTTCTGTGTTTCTTTACCCTCTGACTGCCATATCTTTAGTTCTCATGCCTTCTTTTCATAGTTTTTATTTTTCTTCTTTAGCTATTAAGTTACTTTTTGTTGTGCAAGTCTCTAAGATCCTCATTCCTTCTCTGATGCATTATTTCTAATCTTCTTTAGACAATAAAACAAAAAAACCATGTTTTGATTGTGTGTAAAGTACATGCATGAACTCATTCACTTGACAAATGTCATGAGTCGTGCACTTGTATACTTGGCACTGGAGAGGATACACAGAGGATACACTAGAAGTTTTAATCTAGCAACGGAGCTGAGACATGTGTCTACTTTGCTAGAATTAATAGTGAAAAGTGAAATGCTCTATAAAAGTAGTACAGATAAGGTATTCTTGGAGCTCAGAGGAGGGCTAACTGAGGGCTTCATCAGAAAAGATGACACTGGATTTGGGCTTTGAAAAACAAGGAGGATTTGAGCATACAGAGATAGAAGGAAAGAACATTACTCTATCATGAGAAAAGCACGGAAGAATCAAAGGGTAAAAATTCTGCAAAGAAGTAATTGAGTTTAACTTGAGCATGGAATGTGTGAAGATGAGTAGTGGGAAATAAAGTGGTAAAAGTATATTGGGACCAGAAAGTGAAAGGACTTGATTATTAGGGCAAGGAATTTGGACTTTATTCAGGAGACAGTGGGGAGCTATTGAAAGTTTTTAGTAGGAGAGTAACATAATCAGAGCTGTGCCTCAGGAAGATTAATCTGGCAACAGTGAGTAAAATGGATTGGAGTAGGGAGAGACCAGAGGACACAAGATCAGGTAGGAGACTATTACAGTAGTCCAGGTGAAAGGCAATGAAGGCACTAACTAGGGCAGGGGCAGAGGGAATGAACAGAGATGGCAAACTGATTTATGAGACGTGGCAGGAGAATTAATCCATTATATTTGGGGAGCAAGGGAGAGGAAGACACCAAACACATCTCTATGATTTTGAACCTTAGTAGAGTCATAAACAGAGCAGCAAAACAGGAGCAGGGTTGGGAGGGGAAAGCACACGTTTAATTTTGAACACACTGAGTGAAGGTGCCGACTGGGTATCTGTGAGTGGTCCACTAGGCTTTTGGAGACACGACACTACAGTGCAGCAGAAGGGCTGGGCTTGGAGATAAAGATTTTGAGTCACCTATGCCTCACTGGATAGAGAAGCAAGAGAAGAGGCTTTTAAAAAGACTTGGAGGATTTATGTATGGTTTATTTAGTACCAATTTTGGCTGCTTGCAGGTCTTTTTCACTTTGTTTGTTCTTAACCATATTTGGAATGCCACATAAGTGGTGTGCAGATATGTGAAGCATTGCTGTATGCATGCAAACACACAAATAGATTCTAAAATAATGAACTAGTTTGGAATATAGCTAATGGGGTCAATTTTACAGTGTCCATAGACTATCTTCACTTGTAACATATTCCTGTGTGATATGGTTTGGCTGTATCCCCATCCAAACCTCCTGTTGAATTGTATCTCCCACAATTCCCACATGTGGGAGGGACCCAGTGGGAGGTAATTGAATCAGGGGGGCTTGTCTTTCCTGTGCTATTCTCGTGATAGTGAATAAGTCTCAAGAGATCTGATGGTTTTGAAAAGGGGAGTTTCCCTGCATAAGCTCTCTCTTCTCTGCCACCATGTAAGATGTGACTTGCTCCTCCTTGCCTTCTGCCATGATTGTGAGGCCTCTCCAGCCACATGGAACTGTGAGTCCATTAAACCTCTTTTTCTTCCCAATCTTGGGTATGTCTTTATCAGCAGTGTGCAAATGGACTCATACACTGTGTAACCTTAGAGAAATCACTGTACCTCTTACTTATCTGGGTCTCAGATTCCTCATCAGATAGATGAAGAGATTGATCAAGATCCCTGGTCTCCATAACTGGTTGCAAGCAGCCAAAACTGACATAGAATTAGAATCACTTGGGGAAGGCAAGGAAAGGAAAAGGCCCAGGAATCTGTGATTTGTATTTTCTACTTATTTTGTATTTTTTAGAGACAGGGGTCTCACCATGTTGCCCCAGGCTGGCCTCAAACTCTGGGGGTTCAGTGATCCTCCTGCCTCAGCCTTCCCAGTCACCAGGACTACAGCCACATTCCACTGTGCCGGGCTGGGAATCTGAAACCTCTCTATGTGATTCTGAGACACATCCTGGGTTGGAAATTGCTGGGCTACAAAACCTCTTAGGTTCACTCCAGCTCTTATATTCTAAAGCTTTATCAATATTTAGACAAAATATACATTTTTCACGACTCACTCATAAGGGAGGAAATATATCAAAAATGCAAACTTACTTTCAAATTCAGTTCATCAGCTAAATACTCCACCTCTCTCCTTTATATTAGGAGGACAATATATTTTTAAAGTATTTGAAAGACACAATAATTTGGAAATCTCCTGTGATTTTATAAAATGTGAAAGATATGTAGTGTGTGCCGAAGGGGTATGATGGAAGGGAAGAAAGCCAGGAAGTCTGGGACATAGCACACATAAAGCGTGCTGTTCACCAGCCATACCTGGGGACTGTCTGCATACCCACAGTTGAAGTATGTCTGTGCTCTGCAATTGATTTCAGTGCTCTGGCTATTCTTGTTGAGGCACGCAGTCCTTGTACTGTTTCTGATTGTACCTGTCAGGTTGTATATATAAGCATTTCAGAAGTCCTTCTGTGCAGACTCAGCACAGGTTTAGCGTGAAATAAAAGAGCCAGTTGAGATTCCAGTCCAACAGGTGAGCTATTTCCTTAATGGGCTTATCTTTAACATACCCTCTTTGGTTTGGTTTCCATCATACATTTCATACTTTACCTTTCACATAACTCTTGTTATTACAGCATTGCCTCAGCTTTCCTAGATCATACATTCTGAAGCTTCCCCAGGGTCAACAGCATGCTGTATTAGGCCACACAGAAGGGAAGGAGAGCACTGAGGTATCAATTTTTTTTTCTTCTGAGATGGAGTTTCACTCTTGTTGTCCAGGCTGGAGTGCAATGGCACAATCTCGGCTCACTGCAACCTCCACCTCCCAAGTTCAAGCGATTCTCCTGCCTCAGCCTCCGAAGCAGCTAGGATTACAGGCCTGCACCACCACGCCCGGCTAAATTTTATATTTAGTAAAGACGGGGTTTCACCAAGTTGGTCAGGCTGATCTTGAACACCTGACCTCAGGTGATGTGCCCGCCTTGGCCTCCCAAAGTGCTGAGATTAAAGGCATGAGCCACTGCGCGCCCAGCTGAGATATCAATTCTTTATTCACTTCCTATGTCCTCTTTCTTCCTTTTTCCCAGGGAGGACCCAGTTAGATGAACTTGATAGGTTAGACTGGATTAACCTAGACTGTAAAAACAGGTTGGAATTTGGAAAATCTGAAAGTTTCCAACTTCCAGGCAAAATTTTGACGTCCCATTTTGCTCAACAAGTATGTTTTGAGGAGTTACTCTAAGTAGGGAATTCTGCTCAGCTTGTAAATCAGAAATTAGCAACCAATTTTAGTGATTTTGTTTGTACACTGGCTACTACAAAAATTCTAGACATAAGTGCAGAGTAGAACTAGTGATAATGATGAGGTTAGTACTTTACATTTATTTAGCCCTGAACTGTCTTTTCATAAAATTATCTTTGGTGCCCTCCTGTTCCCCTAAGGAAATCCTTTTTATCCTTGCTTGTATCACTATCATCCCCTTCTCCCACCCTTCAGTTCCACAGTTATCCATTTCCTTTCCCCATTCAAACTGCAGCTTCTTGACTTTAGTTACATTCAGTTAGGTGATCTGGTAACCTTATTAAAGTAATTTACTCCAAGGTGTGAATGAGGTTTAACCCTCTTGGATAAATAAATATTTTAAAAATATCTTGTTAGACAACTGAGTTTCTTTCCCCTATTCAGTTAATGACATGTGAAGCGAGATGTTTTTTTGAGTAGAGCCCTCAGTTATATCCCCTTTGCCCTCTGACCTCCAACACACAATGTTTTATTTACATTTGTAAAGGAAAAACATGAAATCAGCCAAGCAGTCCTATATCTGTCACCCTCTACATATTCTCTCAGTCGCTCTACCTCCCTGATGTAGCTGTACTTTCAATGTGACATGACACCCCCATATATCAGACATTTGCTGACTTCAACCATGCAACCCTGCTGGACCCACCACCTTGTTTCCTCATCTGTTCCCACTCCAATTCCTGATTCCTGGCTGCATCTTGTATTTATCATCTTAATATTGATCTTTGAATTTACCTCTTTAGATTTTGTTGCCATATTCTGGGAGAGAGTTTAGCAAAGTAGACAAAGCAAAGCTCTGGAGTAAAATGCCACTAGTCATGTGACCTTGAACTAGTTATTTACCATCTCTAAGCATCTGTTTTCTCACACGCAAAATGGGAGTAGTGTAAAAATTAAATATGATATATAGATAGGATGAAGAATATTAAGAGTTCAGTGCATGGAGTTATTATTGTTAATATTATTTATTATCTTTACTCCCCTCAACAACTTCAATTGGGATTCTCCCTTGATTCTACCTTGGAGAACCTTTCTTGAGTGTTGTATGCTGGTCAGGACTAGTTTCCTGGATGTGACCTTTTCAGTATTTTATACACAAAATAATGTCAGACACTACATATTTTCTGAACAAAGACTTAGGACATAATTTTATAAATACATGCATATTTATGGGGATAATAAAAGACAAGATTTGAAACCAGGTCTGCTCCAGGAAATCAGAGACTTAATCTCCTATATCTAACCTTAGGATGTGAATTCTATACACTGGACAAAGATGAATTTTAGAGTCGTAAGGTAATACTGATAATTAAGAATATGATAGCTCTGATAACCAATTGTATTAAGAAAGGATGGTCAATTACACAAAGAAAAGATGTTAGTATTTCAGGAAGGAGTTTTTTTCTTCTAAAGGAGAAAGCAGAGCCGTTGGAGTCATATCTGGGTTTGCATGCAAATTCTACCACTTAAAATCCATGGACAAAAAGACACTAACTAAATCACCTTGGTAAAATTATTAAATTTATCTGAGTTTCAATTTCCTTATCAGTAACAGATTAATGACACCCAACTTGTAGACTTATTATGAAGGTTAGAAATAATGCATAAAATTCTGGTATATTGTTAGGTCTAAATAAATATATTTCCTGGAAATTGAGAGCCAGGTTTCTCTTCAAGATGAAAAAGGAGCTGAAATTATGCCTGTCTTCCACATATAACCAAGATCTATATTTAAAAGCAAATAAAAAACTAACTACTATAAAACATGGAAATAAACATTTTCCACATTTACATTTTTAACCCTAATTTTTCCACTAAGTATATTCAGATAGGCAGGTTAAATATAAACTAAGTACTTTTTCAACATCAGTTTCTAAAACAGAAACTTTCAAAGGATTCCTAATGTACTTTAGTAGTATAAAAGTGTCTTTTGTTATTATATAAGGGAAACATAGGGTAATCTGAGACTGTGTCATTTTTAAAAAGCTGTTAAGAAATGATCACCTAACATTTTATGGAGAGATACCAGAGGTATTTAGTGAAATCTCACTAAAAAGAGACTCCCTATTTCTATATCTTTAATGCTTAATTTCCAAGTGGAAATATTGTTTTTAATCTAAATCTTGAGCATTTTAGATAAGTTGAGAAATTGTGTGGTGAGTGGTTTTTGTTTTTTATTTCTAATGAATCAGTAATTTTGACCTTCGTTCCATATGCCTCTTTAATTTATGGTGAATAAGTAATACTGATTTTTCAAAAATTAATGCACAATCTCAAGCCCCCAAGTTTTAAAATTATGATATTTCCAATGGCAAATGAAATAACATGCTGTCCATGCAGTTAGTGATTTGAGGCAATTTGAACATCATGATAAGAGAGGGAGGGAATTACAAGCAGTGTTATAATTAAAGGTCTGTTGATTCTTCAGTTTAAATGCCATTGTTGAAAGATTTTTCACTCAGATGTCAAAGTCTGTGGCCAGCCAAAACTTGGCATGCTAGAACTCAGCCCAGGGAAACATTGTGTTCTACAGATTTAAAAACCAAAATCTGTTAAGAACAGAAATGTTGGGCTTGGGCTGATTTCTCATGAATCAGAACCAGAACATAGCCAAATACCACCTCCTCTTTATGAAAGGAAGTAGTGCAGGTGGATGTTAATGGAAAACGTTTGTTCAGATGGGAAATGAAGGGAAATTATCATTAGATATCATCATACAGTGCACTGGGTTAGAGTTTTATATCATTAAAGCATGTTTCTTTGTGAAATTAAAAGCATTTTAGACGCCTCTTCTATTAAATTCTTCATGGGTGTTAAGTGGGGAGCAGTATTTACCCATCTTTCAAGATTTGCACATTGAGGTTCAGTCTCTCCACATTACATTCCTTGTGACTAGGAAAACTTGAAGTAAAACTTTATTTGCTTAACTCTCTACCTAGAAATATATTTCCAAACACTGTCTTGCCCTTTCTTTAATTAGACAGTTACAAATCAGTGGCCTATGAGCTGCATCTAGCTAGCAGATAGAATTTTTTAAAATGTATGTTTGGTCCACAGAATATTTAAAATAATTTGAGCCAACCTTTAAGGTGAAAGAGATTTCACACCAAAAAAAACTAGACTTTTTTTTTTTTTTTTTTTTTGCTTCTCTTGAAAAATTGGAGATCTGACAACATTAGATCTGCATCCACACGTGGCACCAATATCTGGAACTGAGTAGCAGCTGCTCACTTCAGACAAACCATGTTCTCTCCAGTTTGACAAAGTCCCTATCACCCCATATTTTATGCCACACCTACTTCACTCATTTGCTCTTCCACCCTGGCTCCTTGAGGCATTTGACTTTTCTTTCATTGCTTGTGGTCGTTGTATTAAGTTTCCTCGCTTGTGGTATTACCTGTTAAAGTCTCCAAAATTTTCTTTTCATTAAATAATAGCATTGCAAAGACTATGCCCAATGATACTGGACAAAGAATTATTGAAAAGAATAAAAGTCAG
This sequence comes from Gorilla gorilla gorilla, assembly GCF_029281585.2. Lineage (NCBI taxonomy): Eukaryota > Metazoa > Chordata > Mammalia > Primates > Hominidae > Gorilla > Gorilla gorilla. The sequence continues at coordinate 125,335,373 of NC_086017.1, read as the reverse complement.
AATACAACCAAAATGTCCAAAAATAGGTGATTGTTTAAATTGTATTTTATGCTGGTATATCCTTAGAATAGAATACCATGTAGGATTAAAAATGTTTATCTTGAAAGAATGAATGCAGATTACTAAACTATGTATACATCAAGATTCCTATGTTGTAGGAGAAGAATATTCATACATATAGAAAAAGAGCTAAAGTGATGTGTCAAAGCAGTATCAGAAAAATATGTACATATACAAAAAATATAAACAAATAAGTGAATAAGTAAGTCCCAAGGGCAGCTTTTGTGGGTCCCCTTCTGCAGGGCTTTGTTAGTCCATTTTGACCTAATGGTTCGAACATATGCTAAAGCTATTTTTTAATTCTCTATCAAAACCTGATTTTCCTTCTTACCTTTATTCTTTAGAGAATACAGTGAAGAATAAGATTTCTGTAGTTGTTTTAAATACTTGAGAAAAGTATTCTTACTTGCCCCCATGCTACACTGCCACTTTGGCAAAGCAAGAGAACCAGTTTCTGTGTTGGCTTTGAGTTAGTTTGTTCTTCTAAAGCACCTTTTGGTGACATAAAAAAATATTCAAAACTTTAAAAAAATACCTTGGAACAGAAAAAATACACATAAACATTGCACTTAATAACATGACCACAAAAACTCTTAGAGGCTAGGACTGAAGCTCATCATCACAAAGGCGTCAGCTTTTTGCCAACCATAGGAAGGAGTGCTCCCAGGTAAAAGCCATCCAAGCATTTATGGAAATTTTTCTGATCCCAGCATTTAGCACAATACCTTGGAGTTAGGAAATGCTCAAAAATACTTCCTGAATAAAATACAAATAAATTCACATTCCCACCAAGGAATAATTAACCTGCATATAAAAATTCAGTTATCTTTTGAATTAAAATCAAACCATAAAGTTTGGATCTTGCTAACTACTCTAAAGACTTCCAGATATAGTTTGCTTCAGAGTTAATAATGCCAACATTTTTCCTAGGAAAAAATAATGTTTGTTTATGTGTGTGATTGTATGCATGCTTGAGTTTAGGGCAAGGGTAGAAAGCAATAAGAGGTGGTCCTTTGAAAGATGAGTACAGTGATGAAGACTCTAGCTCTGAAATATACCTCTTCCTCACAGCAATCCTAGGTATCCTGTTTATGATTTGATTGTTTTGACTATCTATCTCTAATTCTTGAAGCATTTGAAGCATTCTTCAGCTTTACACTCCATAGCGTCTGTTTTTATGGTTCTCCTGTTCATCTGAATGATCTTTCATCCATCCTCCCTTTATCTGCCCACAAAATGTAAGTTTGTCTTTCTTTCTCTCCTCACTGCATTCTTGAAATCTGTGGACAGTTTCATGAAATCCACATAGCTGCAACTAGATGTTTGAATCACTTCCCTAGAGATCTAAGTATCTAGTCCTGGCCTGTAGACTCTGGTACTGCAGATGTGGGTTTCCTGCTGCTCAGTGGACATTTCCACATGTTTCACCCACAGCATCTCAAACTCCTACTGCTATCCTTTGAGTAGTCTAGAAGCTAATCAAATTGACCCCAGACACACTTTGTGCTTTCCTATCCCTTGCTTTGACTCTTTCTGTTTCCCTTGCCTAAAACCTATCTCTCCAATTTCTAATTGTTGGAATTTTCCCACATTCCAAAGTCCATCTCAAACACTGCCTGCTTCAGGTAACTTTGTCAGTGTCCACCACTGAATAGCAAATGATATTCCTCAAGTCACTGAAACCTACAGATTTTTTTTAGCAACGCTTTATGGTATTAACTTATTTGCATCGTGTTTTAGTTATATGGTATTTCTTTTCTCCCATGTTCTAAATATTAGGATTATTGCTTCTAATCTTTGTAGCTACTTTCTAGAGCTTAGGTCCTAGCAGAGTCCCTTGCTCACAACAGGTGCTTATTAAATATATATTGAATTAAATTGGATTTATGTATTGATGGTTGCGCATTGCACATGTGTTGTGATTTGGGAGACCCAAAACATCCACCTGCCCAAACTATCTCTTCCATTTTCCAGGCCATAGTATCTTGATTTGGGACTTTCTCTTGTACAAATGTGAGGAATTTCCACAAATTTAGTCTTTTGTTCCCAAGCTAAGTACACTATTGGCTGGGTAACATGTGAGTTCTGCTACTTGTTATCTCCTAAGAGGGAGCAAAGTCTTAAAAAAGAATAGGCCAAAGTTCAGATATGTTCTCATGGAGGCAACAGATAGGAAAAGGTCCATGAAAAAGACAGGATCACAGACAGGAACTTGGACTGTGCCACTTATTAGTTGTGTGCCTTGCTTGTCTCATCTGTAAAACTAGATGATAATAATAATGATGCCTACCTTAGATGTTATGAGAACAAAGTAACGGGGTGTGAAGTGCTTACGATAATATTAGGCACATTGTGTTAGTGAGGGTTGACTATTATTAGTTACATATGTCATACATATATGGGATATATATAGTGTATATATATACTCATATATTAGGTATACTCTTTCTCCCCTCACTGCGTTCTTGAAATCTACATAGCTGCAACTAGATATTTGGATCACTTCCCTAGAGATCTAAGTATCTAGTCCTGGCCTGTAGACTCTGGAACTCCAGATGTGAGTTTCCTGCATATATATATATATGCTTAAAACATAATGCACACACACAAATGTACATACATGTATTTGTTAATTGTTGTCGCAAAGGAAATCCTGGATACTCAGAGACCTTAAATGTCTGAAGATTGAGGATGTATAAGAGAAGAGATGAGACTCTGTCACACAGACCTGAGGTAAAGCTCAGCTCTGCCACAGGGAATACCTGTCTTTTATATTTGTTTTAAAGATTAAATGGCCGTGTCATGAGCATAATCATCCTAACATTGGACATTGGACCTCCTTCTTTTGGTGATTCCTATCCCTTTCTTTTCTATCTTTCTTTTTTTTTTTTTAAGACAGAATCTCACTCTGTCACTCAGGCTGGAGTGCAATGGTGCGATCTCGGCTCACTGCAACCTCCGGCTCCTGGGTTCAAGCGATTCTCCTGCCTCAGACTCCTGAGTAGCTGGGATTACAGGCGTGTGCCACCATGCCTGGCTAATTTTTGTATTTTTAGTAGAAACGGGGTTTCATCATATTGGCCAGGCTGGTCTTGAATTCCTGACCTCAGGTGATCCACCCGCCTCGGCCTCCCAAAGTGCTGGGATTACAGGCATGAGCCACCGCACCTGGCCCCTATCCTTTTTCTGAACTACACATTTGTTTTCTTGACAAATTAGATTTCAGACTTTTGTTCTGGACCAAACTTAGAAGAAACAGGTGGTACTGTTTCAGAAAAAATGGTGTCAGTACAAGCTAATGATTTCAAATTATTAATAATTTAATACAGTAGTGAAATGTTAAAATATGTACCAATTAATATGCACCAAGCCTAACAGAGAACAAACACTCACCAAACTGTAGCTAAATCCTTAATCTAGAACAAACTTACCAGTCAGACCAGGTTTTATACAAAATAAAATATCTCCTACCTATGGAAATAATTAATTATATTACAGATTTTACAACTGGCTTTTTTTTTTAAGTACAAGAATTTAGGTTTTTACCTAAAAACAAAACAGTCCTTTCCACTTAGTTCTATTTGAAGGGAGTGTGTGGGGGTTGGGGGAGAAGGAAAAACGAAGGGGAAAAAAAAGTCTTGAGAACATCTACAAACTCCTGGATATTCAGAGCTGAAAGAAAAAGAACCTTGTAATGTACCTTCTTGCATTTAGTCCTGTTATTGTAGTGCTGTGATGTGGCACTCAATGCTCTAGGGGACCGAGAGCAAGTGTTACAAATGCAACCAAAAGTCTCATGAAAATGAGCCTCTTAACAGTGTGTGAGCTGGTCTGCAATGGCCTCAGGAAATCCCCCCAGCTATTCACGTCCTTTTTATCCACCACATTCTCTGACTCAAAGGGAAACCTCCCTTCACCTCCTTGACCAGAATTGAGAAGACATTGATTTGGTTACCTAGAGCTTTATTTATTCATTTATTAGTCTTTATCATTTGTATTCCACTAGAACAAAAGAATATATCTTTTCTTTGCATTAATCTAAGTTTAAAGATGTGCAAATGTGTTTGTGGGAGAGTGCATATTTATGTTTATGTAATTTTATGGGTAGCTTGCTTTAATTTAAAATATTTTCTGTCAAAACCGTAGTACATAGAGCCTCCCCATCACCATCATTGTGCAGAATGACTGTACTTGACACATAAGCTGAATTCCTAAAATTGTTTCACGTAAAGTGCGCCTTTTAAAAGTGATCATGTTTTTCTATTCACTTCTATAATTAGGTTAAGTGTCACATAGGAAAAATAAGTGGCCCAATGTATATGTTTTTTTAAAAAAATTAAGAATCACAACTTTCACCTCAGTGATAATGATGCATTTATCTATGGACACTTTATGTGCATAAATTGCCCCCCAAGAAAAGCCAATAAAAAGTGAATATAATTAAACAGCAGATAGTTTGAAAGCAGATGCTACTTGTAAACCACTGTACTGAAGGCAGTGGGAAATTTGGAGATGTATAAATCAGGAATTGTCCTCAGGGAGCATATAGTCTAGTTAAGGATGCATAGCAGAAAAGGTAGAATTGTATACACAATTAAAGATTCAAATAGCAGTTCAATATATTCAGAGATATTCTTTGCACAATTATATTAATGACTTATGTTGAAATTATACCACGTAGTTAATTTCCCTTCCATTTTAGAGGACTTACTGAGTACCACACACTATGACAACTGTCTAAATAGCAACAATGCATTATGAGCTCTTCACATGAATTCAACTTAGGCGAAATTCAGTTTTGTTTAAACAAAGTTTGGGCAATTCAAGCACTAATAATTTGTTTTGAGGTAGACTACATGTTCCTGTTCTTTTAAATGTTGATGCACAGTAGCTTTGTTACAGATTTCCTTCAGGAATGCTTGTTGAACTAGTGGACATTTCTAAGCAGATTTTTTATATTAAGCAATCAAGAAAAAGCCTTTGAAGATATTTTCACTCCCTCAATACCAGCTTTGGATGCTATGTTTTCTTCAGTGTTATAGTACTGAATTTGTTCTTACTTAGGGAATATGTTCAAAGTTGAGTTGGCCAGAATGGAAACATTGTAAATTCTGCAGCAGTATCTATTTCATGTATAAACTAATCATGATCAAAATAGAGATCCTATAGGGACCTAAAGGAAATTAACATCCTTAGTTACCACCTTAGCTGTAACCTGACAAAGGGATTAATGTAAGTTCAGGGGGAAACCTTGGAGGCATATACAACTTAGATGTCTAAAAATATTCAAGCTACCATACCCAATATGTCTGTATATATCTTTACTCTCCTGCTAAAGAGTAAATAATAACAACATCAGTAACACCAACCAAATGAGATTCTTAGTTTACAAAGCATTTTGGCTACATCATCCATTTTGATCTTCAGAACAATTTGTAAGATTGGTAAGGCACATATTATTCGTATTTTACAAATGAAAAATCTATGAAATGTAAAAGGACAGATGACTTGCTTAAGGACACAGAGCTCTTAAAAGGTGCAGCTGCATCTCCTGATGCACCAGTGTGACTGGCTCAGAGGAAACAGCAACCCAAACAGAATCTTTGCTACACAACTGTCCTGCAAGGCACAGAGGGGTTGCCAAAAGGTGATGTGCAGACATTAGTCTTCAGAGGAAGGACGAGTCTTCAGGCCAAAAGGCATACGTCACTATTATTTCATGAAAGAAGGAAAAGACATGGTTAGCTCTCTTATGAGGTGGTTTTTCTCCACATATATAGAGCTGTTGAGAAATACTGCAAATTTTCATTACTCAGAGATTGGATAAAATTCTGATGATTTTCCATTAAAATCATAGTTGTGTCTAATCTGGTTGCATCTGAGTTCCTTTCAACCTACTAAGAGTTTAGACTTGAACCTCTAAAAAGATCTCAGTCCTGATCAGGACCATCCTTCCCACCTACCAGGATATATATATTTTCTATTGAAAAAATATGTGACCATAATCAATTGTTGAGCGAGCTCCCTGGAGCTTCTTACTTATTTGAGAATATGGTATGGAAATGAAAGAGATCATGGGCCACTTTACTAAAACTGAGTGTCATTGGAAATTGATAAAAAATTGTGGTTCTGAATCCCACGAGCCATAGACTTTCACTGGCATACAGAATTCAAAGCTGTCACTAAATTCTGCTACCTGATACATAGAAAGGTAGACTTTCAAATCAAGAAATTTAGCACTTGGTTCTAGAGACTAATAATGCCAGCAGATCCTCCATTCAGCATCACACCCTTTAAACATCTACAGACTTCCAGCCTTTATTTTGGCCTGGAGAATTGGACATCTGGAGCTTCTTGAACTTTTTTTCAGTATTACTACCTGGGAGCCCTAGTTAATATGAAATATCAAGGCAATATCACCAACAATGTGGTCCTAGGATACTTGCAATCCAAACTGATGTTTCTTCTACAATAATAACCCTGAGGTTGTAAAGTGTTTTCATATGCATGATCTTGTTAACTTCTACATTAACTTTTCACATAAAGCAATTTATTATTATTATTAATTATTATTATTTCCATCTTACAGATGAGGAGACAAATAGACTAAGAACATAATCTAAAGTCACATAGCTGGCAAACGACAGAGTCACCATGACGCCTAGATTAGCAGGTGATCTCACTCTGAGTCCAACGTGTTTTTTCATTAGCTTTGATGAGCCTCACAGATTTGTCCTATGACAATTGTTTTCGGCTAGGCTTTAGAATTACCTAAAGGGCTTGTTAAAATATACACACTCAGACATCCACCTCTGAGCATCTGATTCAGTAGGTCTAGAATAAGACACAATAAGTTACGTGTCTAACAAGTTTCTAGGCAATGCTGATGCTGCTGGCCCAAGGACTACTCTTTTAGGAGCACTATCCTATAGAATGTATGCAGTAACTGAATGGCAATGATACACTATGGCAAAAGAGTCTTATTAGAGTAAAGTTTGGATAGGGGCTGGGCGCAGTGGCTCACACCAGTAATCCAGCACTTTAGGAGGCCCAAGTGGGAGGACCATTTGAGGCCAGGAGTTTGAGACCAGCCTGAGCAACATAGCAAAACCTCATCACTACAAAAATTTAAAAATTAGCCTGGCATGGTGGCACACACCTGTGGTCACACCCAGCTACTCTGGATGCTGAGGCTGGAGGATTCCTTGAGCCCAGGTGGTTGAGGTTGCAGTGAGCTGTGATCACAACACCAGTGCACTCCAGCCTCGGTGACAGAGCAAGACCCTGTCTCAAAAAAAAAGAGGGGGGGAGAGGAGATTGTTTTGTTTTGTTTTTTGCCTAAGCTGCCTCATGCTTCTTTTTTCTGACCTCTGTTAAGAAAGTTTAGAAAAAAATGTGGGGTGGGGGTCTAGCAAGAGAGCACTCACTTCTGAATGAGTTCAGGTCTCTGGCACTCAAGAAATGGACACTGAAACCCTTCTCTTTGCTTCTAACTAGAACTACTGTTGTAGATTAACTTGGAGATACAATTGCCAAACCACCAGTGAAGAGTTACTATAAGACAGGAGGTGGGCAAATGTGATTAGATGGATCTGCAGCCAACTGATCAATTAACTAATAATCATTAGATTGATTGCTTTATGTCAACTTAGAAGGAAGCTCTTAGTGTCAGGAGAAAAGACCCTCCTTGACTTATCCTAGTCAATATTTTTCTGAAGACTGGTAAGGGTTCTTGTATCACAAGCTCAGTTTGAACCAGTAAGGTAATATATCTGCTAAAATAATTTTTTAAAGAGCTAAGAAATATTTCAACTGTGTTGAAAGATTATGTCCAGATCAAGGTAGCTGATGGTCCCTGTGTTAATTTCCTATGGCTGTTATAACAAATTACCACAAGCTTGGTGGTTTAAAACAATGCAAATGTATTCTCTTACAGTTCTGAAACCAGAAGTCTCAAATCAGTTTCACTGTACTAAAGTAAAGGTGGTGGGAGGGCTGGTTCCTTTTAGCGGCTATAAAGGAGAATCCATTTATTTGCCTTTTCTGTCTTTTGGAGGACCCTGCACTCCTTGGTGCATGACCCCTTCTTCAAATAACCCCAACCTCTTGTTTCTGTCATCACATCTCCTGCTACTAACTCTGATCCTCCTGCCTCTCTCTTATAAGAACCTTTGTGATTACAGTTAGAGTCCACCTAGAAAATCCAGGATAATCTCCTCATTTTAATAGCCTTAATTTAATCATATTTGCAAGACCCCTTTGCCACGTAAGGTAACATTCAAAGGTTCTGGGGATTAGGACACGGATATCTTTTGGGGGGGGCCATTCTTCAGCCTACTATAGTTCCTTTGTAGTGTGTTTATCAGACTACATTAGGAATATTGTACCCCTTTATCAGCACCAGAATTTAAGAGTTCCGTCAGTAAAATATGTCCAAAAAAGAGGGGATCTGGAGTCAAGAGTATAAAAGCCATCTTTCAAAGTATGAGTGAGAAGAGTGTGGAACCAGGGACAGACAGACTGGGTTCCAGCACTAGTTCACTTCTACCAAGTTTTTTTACCTTAAGCTTGTCAGATAAAATATCTCTGCCACTCAGCTCTTCTCTGTAAACTGAGAGAACCAGAGAATTTCCTAAATACCTTCTGCTTGTATAAAATCTGTCAGGCTGTTCCTAAATGGCATTTAAAAACCAAGTGCTTACTATCTCTAATATTCAGGATAAATCTTGTCCACTTTTCTTTTGAATTCAAAATTCACTTAAATTTTGAATTTAGAACGTGTTTTCTAAGTACTTCTTGCTATAAAAATAGTGGTGATATTATGAAAATAACCAAAACAAGTGCTTTTCACTAGCTAATTCTTAAATACTATACCCTCCGATATTATTTTCTGAACATCAAATCACTAATCTTAGGATAAAGTATGCCCCTTTTACATGTTGAAAACTTGACACACAGAGAGAAAAATTTGTATTTACTCATGAAGAACAAAGGGAATTAAAATTTGTTGCTTCCAGCTTTTCTGGGAGATCATCTACCACCATGGCAGGTGTGATGCTGGACAATACATTAAATATACAAGGTAGAATGGAAAGACCTTGTCCTGGAAGAGCTCAGTCTTAAGGAATGAGTAACTAACCAGAGGGCAGTCACTGAGAGACTGCTATCATTATTACAGGGGTCAAACAGGTGGGAAAGGGCTGTTTTATATATTTATTGTGGCTTGTTCTCAGATAAGAGCATGGGACTTGACCACTGGTTCTCAAAAGGAAATATGGACTAGTTTGATACAAATCTCTCTATAGTATGAGGGTTATCTTATGAACACCAACCTTAAATGATATTTTACAGAGCGCTACAAAAAATAATTTGGAGGAAGTTTATAAGAAGGAAGACTTCAAGAGGTGAACCAGAAAAAAGGTGCTTGAAAGTAAATCAAATTATGAGATACGTTGAATTATGGCATTTATTATTATGTGCAGAATATGCATGGAATTTTGAACTAAAAGCTGAAGAAGCAAAGATCTAGAAACCTTCATGCATAGTAAATAAATTAACCCTTTATTCTCTTATTTTCCATACTCCCTATATTTGATGACTTATTCATACAAATGTGCACTAAAAAGGCCTAATAAACTATGATCTACCATGGATGCATTTACCTATTTGTGTACATGTTTTAAGGGTATTTTTCTGGGAGTGTTTCTTTAGTATAATGCAGGCACAGTATTTCAAAGGCCAAGAATTCTTTGGAAAAAGGAAAAGGAGTTGTGTCTGTTTATGACTGTCAAACTTTCCTAAGCTTATTAAATTAGAATATGTTGTCCTTTTCTTTTATAATTTGAAGATTATTCTAGTGATATGTTTGGAGATAAAAAAAAAACCTGTCAAGTAAGTCAGAGCTAATAAATGGGTTAATAACTCACTGAAAACCCATACGTTCAGTATGCTTTACCACTCAGGACTTAGTCTCATTTTCTACTCTAAAATATGGGAGTTTTCATTGGTATTTTTTTATACTGGAAACTACATAGTGTAAGAAAATCAGCTTATCATGAGCAGGTCATCAGCTCTGGAAATATCTGCCCATGAGAAAAAAATGTGATTGGAATTCTGTCACCAAGGAAATGTTTTAAAAATCTGTTTATTTCATTGCCAAACAAAAAGCTTCAACTAGTTATCTTTATTTTACAATGACTTTAATTCTTTTGCCCATTCATTTATTACATAGCTACTATACACTGATCATTTAGAAAAAAAAGCACCCTAAATGATTATGCAAACCTTAAATATAACTATATGTTTGTGTGTATTCATATGCTTTTTTAAAGAGCACATTTGTGACAGGAAGTGAAGAATGGCATAGTCGGGGGAAAATTAAAGAGACACGATGTAATTATCCGAACTGGAATTAAGCCAATTAATAACCCTTGTGCTAACACTATCCTCAAAGTGCTGAAAATGCCGTCAGATATTTAAATGCCCTGGGTGGTCATGGTCAGCAATCTTCCCTTCATCCATTTTCAGCACCATGCAGGGACATGGCTCACCCTGGTTTCTGACAAAGGACTACACCTGAAGTGAGCTACAGAAGAAGGACAGATTCTATAATTCGAAAACAAGATTCTCTCAAGTGGTTGTGCACAGATTATTACTGATCTCCAATGAAATAAAAATTCTAGTGTTTTTTTTTATTTGCTTATTCATTCAACACACATTGACTGAATACCTACTGTGTGCCAGTTTAGTACCATGGCTGAGAATGCAGGCTTTAAAATCAGATTGGCTGGATTTAATTCCCAGCTCCTCACTTACTAGGCGTGTGATCTTGAGCAAGTTACACAATCTTTCTATACCTCAGTTTTCTTTTCTATGAAATGCGGATATTGGTAGTACCTCATTCATAGGATTCTTGTGATGCTAAAGTATGATTTCAAAATGTAAAGTCCTTAGCAGACTGCTTAGGGCAAGCCGATTAGTAATATGTTGGCCATCGTTATTATTATGAGCCAGGAAATATAGTAAAATCTGGGAACAAAGAAATAATGCAACCCCAGATGACCTAACATCCTTGAAGTTTAGATTTTAGGAATTTAGTTCTAAACTTTATAATCTCTACTGCCAATCCCTTCTAGTAGAGGTCTGTATATTAGATCCTTGCTTTGCTATATGCTTTCATGTCTCGAACCTACATGCTTTGAATATAACACACTCAGCACATCCATAATATACACTTTTGTTTACACACCTTCCTCCATAATAACTACCATGTAATGACTAGCTGTATACTTTATATATGTTTCCTCATGTCATCCTTAAGACAACTCTATGGGACCAATATCATCACCTTTTACAGAAAGGAAAACTGAGGCTTTCAGAGTAGCTGTGACTTTTGCAGTGTTATATATAAATATGTGTTTGCTCCAAAGCTCTTGTTCTTTTTTCTCAGTTCACCAACAGACATTTACTAAGCACTCCACTGCTTTCTTCTGGGCTCTGGCCTATCAGGTATTTTGGGGCTTGCCAAAGGATCTGCCATTATCAAAATCACTGATTCCTTCCCCCTTTCTAAATCAGTCAACTGTAGGCCGTGTGTTTTAGGCATGGCATAGCAGCCATTGTTAAAGAGGTTGGTGTGCAAATAAACTAAATTACTCTGGCTATGACTTCTCTCAGATTACTTGTCTTTGAGTGGGCTCCCACGTGCCTGACATTTCTTTCGGTTTTCTTCTTTCTCCTTAAGTAGCAATGTTGTTGCTGAAGCAAGACTGAGAGATAGTTTTCGGTTTCATACACATCCTGAGTCTTGTTTTAGGGCAAGAAACTTAATCTCTCCAGTAACATCTGATGGCACTGTTCTCTTCATAAGCACCTCTTTCACCATTTAAAAACTGGACCTTCAATTACCCATTGTCAAAAGGGAATCCTTAGTGAACATGATCATATGTGTCCCGAAAAAGATACCATCACTTTCATGGGCGGAAAATATAGTTTCCCCTTTTTAGTAGCTCATTTTCAATTGAAATATATTGGAAAGGTTGTACATACCTAATTCTCCAGGTGGAAAATCTCATCAGTGCTTTAAAACTACATAGTATGCTGGAAGACTCAATCTCTTTCACCCACAATGTGCCTATATTTTAGAAACGAGGTGTATGAGAAAAACCACATCTTCTCACGTGGTGATATATAGCAGGTGATGTTCATAGAGCGAATTGTAAATTCAGGGTGAGGTCTTCGTAGATCAAACTACTAGCCTTCATTAGCTTGAAAATGTGACACAAGTTATATCTTGCTGAGACGAAGCCTCTACAATATTATATTTTTCTGCTTTTCTCCTAGAATGAATTAAAGACTTAAATCCCTTGTTCCTAGCATTCAAAATGGTCTCTCTCTCTCTCTCTCTCTATATATATATATATATACATAAACACACATATATATAAAGTGGAAATGTATTTATATATGTAATTATATTTCCATTTGGCTATTTAAACATTTTGAGAAATCGGAGGTTTGTGCACTAACTGTATAGGTGGAGTAATCTTATTTGGGAGGCAAGGGTGATTTTCATACCTGTTGGGCCAGATCTTCAAAGAATACTCTAGGTTAGCTGGTGTGGTGGAAAGAGCACTGGCCTGGTGGGCTCCTGGAGTCCTAGTGTCTAGTGTCGACTCTGGGCCTCAGTTTCCTCTCTACTAAATTGGGAGGGGGAGAGATTGATCTCTGGGGCTTTTTCTAGCTCTGTATTCTCTGGGTCTGCAAATCGCCTTCAGTGTCTGCCTTGCCAGCTCTGTTTGTCACAAAGATTAATCCATTTTAACTGTACCTTGGAGTGCACCCGGGAGAGGAGGATGGATGGATTGTTTTGTACCTAATATTGCATCAGAACTTTTGCCTTTTTAGATGAGATCGTGCTGTGCCTAAAATCTGTCTGCCTATCTGCCCACTGACTTTGTCTGTGCTGATCTCTTGCCACGGTGCCTCTTCTTCCAGCATCCATCTCCCTCCAAGATCTAGATTCGGCATCTGACTGTACCTGTCTTGTTCTCTGCAGCATCTGTCTGCTACACTCCTAGACCATCGTTAATAAACTTTCACACATTACACGAAAACCCCTAATATGTTGGCACCTGCACATAAATATCTATGGTTCATAAAACTAGAGGAGAAAACTCCATTTTTTAAAGACCTCTATCTAGTGCCATTTGTATTTGCACTTTTTGTTTAGTTGTAAGTTTTAATAGTTCCCCCTTTGAGGATTTGTCAGTACGAGCAGTATTGCTTATCAGAACACACCAACAGTCTTTTTGTAATATTCGCTTTTCCCCTTTGGTTCAGCCGAGCCTGCTGACAGATCATTCAAATTCAATTGTTTTATGTCTAAGCCGAACAGCTAATTAAAGTAGGGATGATTAACCTGACTGGCAGTGCCGCTCTCCCTCTCGCGCTCTCTCTCCTTTTCCTTTTCTCTCTCTCTCCCTCCTGTTCCAATCAGTCTTTTTCTCACACACTCTCTCTCTCCGTCTCTCCTCTCTCTCCCTCTCTCTCTCTCTCTCTCCCCCCCCTCTCTCTTCCCCCTCTCTCTTCCTCTCTCTCAGTCTCTCTCTCCCTCCCTCGGTTGGTGTCTCTCTCTCTCTCTCTCTCTCTCTCTGTCTCTTGCTCTACTGTTTTTTTTTCCTCTCTCTCTCTCCTAAACGTGGTCTGCTTGCTGATGGCAGAATGGCACTCGGAGATTTGTGCATTGTGTCTGGTTTCCTACGGGCAGGCTGACCCAGTGCCTCCAGGGACTTATCAATAGACCACTCAGAAGAGACACAGACAGGAGAGAGGAGGAGGGGTGGGGGGAGAGAGAGAGAATCAATATCAAGAATAGAAGGAGCTCCGAAGCCATTTTTTTTTTAAAGAAGTATCGGGACTTGGGAGAGGGTGACAAAGAAGGTTTTTCAAAGAGGCAGTGGAGGAGGTTCTAATAAATTTGGAAGGAAACAGTTCCCTGTCTTGGGAAAAGGAGAACTCCTGACTGATTAGCATTCACACCAGGTATGAGATGTTCGCTACCCCTTATCACTGTGTCGCAACCGAGATGGAAAAGCCTTTTTTTTTTAGGAGACCGAGGGAGCATGTATTTTGCTGTGTTTGTTGTTGGGGGGTAAGAGGGGCGGCGTGAGAAGCTGTGGGCATTTGTGTATGAGAGCAGAAAGAATGGAAGCAGTACAACGGGGGGTGGGAAAGAGTATGGAGTATGTTACTGTCTTCCCTGTCTTTGTGCACCCCTGGGGGGTTACCCAAGTTCATTTCTAGCAGGTGGATTTAGACGGGAGTTACTTAACGCTTGACCGCCAGTTTTGAAAAAAAAGAAAGAAAAAAACGCTGCTTCCTATGTCTATTAAAGGAAGCTCCAATTTCTCTCTCTCTCTCTCTCTCCCTCTCTCCCTCTCTCTCTCTCTCCCTTCTCTTTTCCTCTCTCTTCCTCTCTCTCTTCCTCTCTCTCTGCCCCCCCATCCCTCTTCCCCTCTCTCCCTCTCCCTCTCTCTTCTTTTTTTCCTCTTCTAACCAGACAGCGGGAGGGTTTCTGGCTCCCAGCCAGCCCAAAAGCCTCTAAGTGTTTTGCACTTGTTTCAGGGAGTAGCTGCCCGGGGATTTTTCAGCATTTTCACTAGAGAACAAAGAGTTCTTTACAAAGGGAAGGGGGGGGGGGGGGAGTGAGCTTAATGTCTGATATATGTTTTTCTATTTTTATTAGTTTTTCGCCTAAAAAGAAAGAGACAGGAACAGAACATTCACTCTATAAAGACACAAAGACATTCAAAAGAAATCCAGTTATCTTTTCTCCCCATCATCCCAATATATACATATATGTACATGAAAAAATTAAAAAGAAAAAGACTAATTAAGTTGCATATGTTGCTCTTTTCTCCTCTTTTAATCTTTCCAAATCCAACTGTTCTTATGCTCACTTTATGCTATTTTTTTTCTACTCACAATAAAAGTTGTTCAGGATGCATCTTCTCTTATCATGTCTTTACCCTTTCTGGGTCGCCAAAATCTTGTGGAAGAAAGAACAAAAGTCCATCAAATAATCAATTTGGTGACTAGAACATCTTCTACTTTTGCCACTTGGGTAAAAAGTTAATTATGGAATTTGGGTTCCCAAAATACCAATGGGGTACATCAGTTCATTCGATCTCACAAGTTTTTGCATCCATCTGTTTAAAAGGTACCACTTGTGTCACTTGTCAGTTATTAAGAAAAGGTAGTAAGGGAGCAGATATTTGTATTTTATTTTTGTTTCTAATTATGTAAATGACAAAACCCCCAGAGAGATTTCTTGCCCCTTCTATGATACACTAGTTCGAGCAAAATATAGTCTAGATGGAGATTTTGTCAACGATTCTGATTGCCACGTAGCTTTGTGTTCTCCATTTCAATTTTTGCCTATGCATGTATATTTTTACCATGAATTTGTGTTGTAGCAAACATTTCAGAATGCTTATCATTTTCAAATTAATGCTCCAACAAAAGAAAAAAGAAATCAGATGTGAGCTGTATGTGTAAAATGTAGTAAACAATTTTATCTTTTATATATGCTGTACATTTATATCTTTATGCTAATATCCTGGATTTGTAAACCCAAGATAATGTTTTCTTTCTGAAAGTTCTCCTCTTAATGCATTTATATGTTGATTGTCACTTAGAAATCTTTTTAAGGTACATTATAGACACAAAACTAAACAAGGGGAACAATTCTCAAGCTCTACAAAAATCCTTAAATATATATTATGTACCGTTCCTAACTACAGATAACTGTTTTGCTAAGTAGAAAACAGCTACAACAGTTGTTTCAAGAATCAGAAACTCTTTTCTTTTTTTTTTCTATTAACTGAAAATAAAATCTATTCATATCCCTGGGGAGGGAAAATGTAGGGGAAAATATAGATATATACATTTTCCATAATTATAGAATGCATTTATGTAACTGCTTCTTAAGGGTGTAATACATATCAGGGCAGAGTGTGATGCTTCATCAAAAAACCCTCCTGGCTGGGAGGTGTGAGTGCCTTATGTTTGAAGTAACTTGATAACAAGGAGTCTTTTCGGTAAACCTTACTATGTATGTGTTGCCTCAGTAATGATCCTCAGATAAAAAACAAGTACTAGGTGGCCAGTGTTAGCACTTGAACTCACTGAAAGATATTAGAAGTAGGGGAACTTTTGGCAAATCCAGAATTTTCCAGGGTAACTCACTTCTTACACTTACATGTTTTCTTTAGGAATATTCTTGAATTGCTTTCAGACTTTTCTGTGTTTTTGTAGAATTTTTTAATGCTTTTAATAGTGCTTAAGGAGAAAAATACTTTTAAAAAGAATGTCATCCAAATAAGAGAAACTCAGTCTTTAAAAAGTTTTATATTGAAGACAAGAGTTGTTTTGGTTTTGCTTTTTTCCTTTTTGCTTGTGTTTTATTTTTTCTCCCTGAATTCTTTTGTTGCTGTGGGCTGTTGTCCCTGCATTTTTAATATTTCATTTGGTACCCCCCCTTTTTTTTCTTTTTTCTTTTTCTTTTTGGTCTGTTTTTGATGTGACCAAGGGGGTCTTTGAAAGGGGCAGAGGGACTGGGATAACAGGCTGTTACTGAAAGCTGCACTAGCTCTTCTTGATCCCAACTCAGGCAGCTCCTATCAGCTAGTTGTGCCGCCAAGAGTACCGTGACAGGTGATAGCTGTCATTCTGGGATTCTTCGTGGATCTGACCTGAGAGTAACACATTCACAGTCGAGGAGAAAAGGGAAAAAAAATAGAGGAGGAGGAAAGAAAAGCTCTTTGAGCTGGAATACACTGGCCCTTTCTTCCTGTAGGCAATCCGCTCCAGTTCTTGGCGACGTGTCCTGCACTATCAGATATCATATGACTTTTTATTTAGATTCCTTTTCGGAGAATGGCCTGTTAGGACTCTGTTTGTTTTCTTTTATTTAATTTCCTTCTCCCCTCACCCACTAGTTTTGCGTATCTGTGTGTGTCAGAGCGTGTGTGCGCACATGCATATGTGTGTGCAATTTTTATCTTTGTTTTTGTTCTGTTGATCTGATGCTTTATTTAAAGACAAAGCTTTAATTATTTCAGTATACTGGTTTAATTATTTGCCAAAAAGAAACCTCATTCTAGGCTTTTTGGGGGGTCCATTTTTAAACGCATCCATTAACACATGAGGCTGGAGATCCTACATGCTTGTTGGTCTGCCCTTGGCCCACTCCCTCACCTTAGTTTAACCCTCCCCTTCATCAGCATGCACAGCAGTATAAGTTAGGAAACACCTGTGCTGAGTTGAGAGAGAAATAAAAGTAGAAGCAACTTCTTCAAATTTGCACTCCTAGTTTCACTTTAATAAACTTTTTTTAATCGTTGATTTTTTTTTTTTTTTTTTTTTTGGCATCCTCTGTTAAGCTTGAAAGCATCAGAGATAGTGAACGATGTGTCTGTGGAGCTTTTGTGAGGCCAGCTGAGCACCCTTGGAAAGTAGAGCAGGAGCTGAAATTCATTCAGAGACTTAAGAATTAAGTAAGAGATTTAAATAAGATCTGTGAGATCTGTGAGCTGTTCAGGGTTTGGTGATAGATGGTAAAATGGAATGCTTAGGGATATTCAAGGAAGAGAAAGAAATTTTCAACCAGGAACGAAACAGGCATTTCTACTGCAATTCATACTTTAAAAACCTTCTTTTATCAATTTTTTATTTTATATATCTCAAAATTTAATCAATTGGTATGATTGCCTTCTTTTCCACGCTTGCTATGAAAAACAGATGAATTGTGCCGATGTTATTACTGGGTTTCTCCTAAATTTTTGTTGTATTTCTTTTTCGGCTTTAAAGAGTTCTGATTTTAGTTAGCAAAAGAAAAATAAAACTTCTCTAGGTATGCATATGGTTGTATACACATTATTCTTATCTATATATAATATATCCTGTTTGTATCAGGATATAATTTTTGTATAGTTACATGCAAGACTGCCTTGAAAGTTCAGATGACCATTACATTCTTTAAACCCATAGTTTTTAGTTTCTTGTTAGTTTCTCTAAAATTATTTTTTACAGATCTTAAATTTGTAACGCCTTATCATAGCCAGAGGTGAATTTTGTTGAAACTTGGAGAAAAATTTATTCCACCCCTTTAAGCGTACCCAAAAGGGAAGAGAGAACTATTTTTCGTTCAACAAAAAATTTTAAAAGCCTTTTTTCCTTCAGCGGAAAACTCCAAAACAGCTTTGTCTCAGAACGTTAAACTTGGCATGGATAAAAAAATGTGAGTTTTGCTTTGTTTGAGGAAATTTGTTTTTGAAACAACAATGTTATAAATATTTTTAAATTGCCTGCTGAGCATGCGCTGTATCTGACTTTATTCATAGTTTTAAACACACACCAAAGTGCAGTCTTCTGAATGGCCACAGGTAAGGCTGTTGATTTGTATGATCTTTCGCAGAGGCACCTTCTGTGAGTCTACTCAGTTTTCCAGAAGGGAAAAAGGCGAGAGCTGAGTTTAGACCTGGACACCTTTCTAAATATCATAGAGCAAAAGTAAATTGCCCCATTAAGGCTTGCACATTACACTTAGGGTAAGTACCATTCAACTTTCCTTTTTTATAGGAGTTGCCTGCCTTAACTTTTCGGCTTAATACGAGCAGCGTAAATTAAGAAAAAAATTAACTCAATCAGATATTTCACTGAAATAGAAAATTTGCAGATTTTAAAGGGTGTCTATTGTGCATAAATTTGGGGATACGAGAATTTGCCAGTGAAATGATAGCAGCTCTGTGCTTACAGAGCAAAGATGTGCTAGTCTGAACATGCCTGATCTCATCTGGAATCGAAAGCTAAATCTAGGTGGGCCTGTAATAATACCAGAAAAGGAACACATGTATCTTTTGTGCAACCTTTTTTTTTTTTTTTTTTAAAGCTAGGCTTCCAAAGGGAATGACAAAGAAGCAGGTTCTCCTCTTGCTTAATAAGTAGTCATAGTTTGCCTCTGGAGATATGTATTTCCAGTTGTTTTAGTTGTTTTGTTTTGTTTTGTTTTGTTGTTGTCATCGCTATCGAAGAATATTCTTTCCTGTCAGTGATTATTAACACTTTCCGTTTTTCAGAATGCTTTAACTCTGTTTGATGTTTCCTCACTTGGTTACCTTTCTCAAGTCTGCGATGACCCTCTCAGGCTTTGCCATTCTTATCGATTCTTACCAGAATATACTTACTCATTAGCTGTTTTGTTATAGTTATGGTGGAGATAATCTTGTTTTTCAGGCTTTTATAACTACCCAAACAAATTACCTTTTGAGGTGAAATTTCTCATAGTTATCCTTGACACAGAACTGAACTTGTCTTGAAAAGGCTTGAAGAAAATCCAATTAGCCGTTTTTTGAGAACTGAATATTCTAATAAATGCAAATGGATTATTTTACAAAATACTTATTGATGTGCAATGCTTTTCTAATCTGTTTTTCTTTTCGTGCTTTAAAACAGACCCTGAAAATTAAATGTGTTAAAAAGAAAGAAAGAAAAAGAAAGAAACCTGCCAGGTTAATACTGATATTTTAAATACCCAATTTAAAATAATTCTCAAAGTTTGAATTTCTTTGCAACATATCACCTTTCAGTGTCAGTCAGTAATACCTGGGCAGGTATATATATACATTCACACCCACAGGGAAACATGAATCCACTTTACAGTTACATTAATTCTATTTTAACCTACAAGAGAAAAGGTTAGCATTACTGTAAAACTTTTGTTAATTCATTATATTTTATTTTTCTGTAATAAAAAATTCACTGAACTATTGCTTTCATCCAATTATATATATACTTAACACCTATTTATATTCAAGTATTTTATCTTAATTTATGAAGTATTTTTATAAGTCTTACATGCTGCTGAATTTTATGCAGCTATGTAAACGTTTAAGTTTTTTCTGATACAATTTGCTTTGTTCCGCATCTGTTACTGTGTTAGAAGTTTTTTTCTTTCCCAATCTAGAACGAGTATGGCCATCTTTCCCTATATGTGATATCTATACATCTTCAGTATTCTGAAGAAGAGATTTTTTAACCTGCAATCTCTTGGAAAGCTTTCAAACAAGTGGGAGAAGTAATCTTTACTTTGCTTCTCCTTGATCCATCTGTTTGCCCTCACTGTACCACCCGTCACCACCAGCAACCCTGAAAAAAACAACAATAATAAATATGATATGATAATTTTTCTGATCACAGAACCAGGAAATACCAAAGAAAATTGTGGCATATGTAGGAAAATGCCAAGAGCTTCTCCAGTAAGATCAGCTGTTTTTATACTTTTTTTTTTCCTCTTGAATTTTGTTTGTGACTTTTTTGGCTTGCTGAAGCACATCCCCATAATCTTACGAAGCCACAGCAAATTCCCAATGCCACAACAATACTGTGCAGCCGGGGAGAGGCCAGAAGAGCTGATCCTGGGTGGCTGCAGGCTTCCCCAGCAATGGTGCAAGGCAGGAGGAGTAAGTAGGCTACTCTTCTTTTCCCTTCTTACCTAGGCTGCCCAACCTGCCAGCTAGAGATTTTCCTTCTGTAGCTTTCTCTTCAACTGTCTGAGACATTTCCTTCAAAAACCAATGACTTTCTACTTCCAAGGGATGGTTCATATAGCAAAACACCCATTTTTATTTTATATTGCAACATGGAAAGCTTTGAAAATTGGAGGGGCAAAGGAAAGGGGCTCAGGGTATCTGAGAAATATCCCAAATGGCATTAGGCTCAATGCTGTTTTTCATGGTTGCTCAGGTCTATAACTTTTCTGTTCTCTCCAGAGCCTCTAAGTGGTTGAAAGTAGTGAATGGGATAACTATAGGGTACACACTATGATCTAACTGATTCAGTAGATGGAGCTCTTCTCCTTAAGTCTGTATTTAAATTAACGTCCCACTCTAGTTTGTGGGGCTCTCTCTTTTAAGGTGTGTCATACTACACACATAAAACTGAGGCCTGCATAGCTAGAGAAGAGATTTCCTGGCGCTTTTCAAGAGACATGAAGCATTTGTTCTGAAATGCAAACAGCGCAGGGGAGCACTAGGGTGGGGTGGGAAGGGAAATGGAGTTTACCTATCTAAATCTCTCTGTGTTTGTTGATATTCTTAAGTGTGAAATTAAATCCTAGCCATTATTGTGGAATACACTTATTCATTAGCTAATTTGTAAATGTAGAAAAATATATTGCACATGCAGGATTTTGGTGATATTCATTGCAAATCTTCCAAGCTATCTGAACTGTGCAGATCTCCTTTCATTTGATTCTGCAAAAGCATCTTAATACTGTAATGCAGTTGTTTCATCTAATTAGTCTAGAGTACCTGAATAAAATGTTACAAGTTCTGAATTGTGACAGCGCAGTGGAGGGCAAAGTAGGTGTGTTAGTAAGGTGCCTTTGTGGAAGCCAAAATATTTTCAGCAATAACTGAAAATAGATTTCCAGTATCTGTTTTAATGGGGGAAGAGCTACTTGTTTATTTCTTTTTAAATTAATTGAAATGAATAATTGCCACAAAATTTTTGTCAGTGTTACATTGTTTTCAGTACCAATAGAATAAGTTTGATCATGTCTCTTCCTGGTACCAAGTGGAGAAATATATGTACACTGTATGTAATAAATTATCTTCCTTAGTGGAATGTCTTCTCACAGATTGGAGATATTACTGAATATCTCTTGTTAAATCTTGATAAGATCATTTGGCC